>NC_080384.1:3610940-3899896 GCF_014773155.1 Arachis stenosperma | reverse complement strand
ATTACTTGGACGACCCAGTGCACTTGCTGGTTAGTTGTGCGAAGTTGTGTTTATGCCATGGTATTGAACGCCAAGTTTTTGGATTCAGTACCGTGGATTATTTGAGTTGTGAAAAGTAGTGATCATAATTTCGTGCACCACATAGAAAGGAGTATGAAGGATTGGATGAAGGCAGTAGGAAAGTAGAGATTCAGAAGGAACAACACATCTCCATACGCTTATCTGAAATTTCCACCAATGAATTACATAAGTATCTCTATCTTTATTTTATGTTTGTTTATCTTTTAATTATCAAAACTCCATAACCATTTGAATCCGCCTGACTGAGATTTACAAGGTGACCATAGCTTGCTTCAAGCCGACAATCTCTGTAGGATTGACCCTTACTCACGTAAGGTTTATTACTTGGACGACCCAGTGCACTTGCTGGTTAGTTGTGCGAAGTTATGAAAAAGAGTTGAGATTACAATTGTGCGTACAAGTTGTTTGCGCCATTGAGATCACAATTTCGTGCACCAACTCTCTAGATATTAACCTTGCATGGCTTCTAAATCTTTATGTTTTTTCCAAACTTTAAAAAAGAAAAAAGCTTTCGAATGGAATGATGACTGTGAACAATCACTCACAATTATTAAAGAAACTCTTTCAAAACCGCCAATCTTACAAACCCCCCTTCAAGGGGAACCATTATTCTTATATTTATCTGTCACTAACTGGGCTGTAAGCTCCGCACTTGTCGCAGAAAGGGAAAAGAATCAGTTCCTGATCTATTTTACCAGCAAAACATTACATAATGCAGAAATTCGATATTCGAGAATAGAGAAGCTGGCCCTAGCCCTTATTTTCTCGGCCAGAAGACTCCGGCCATATTTTTAGAGCCATGAAATCCATGTTCGGACAGATCATCCTTTACGACAAGTTCTTCAGAAACCAGAGCTGGCTGCCGACTAGTAAAATGGTCGGTCAAAATTTCGGAATTTGATACCAAGTACGAAGGCCGATCATCCATCAAGTCCCAATTCTTTGCCAACTTCATCGCCGAGTTCTCAGTATCAGACACAACCGAAGACTACATCGAATGGTCTTTATACGTCGATGGGTCCTCCAACCCACAAGGATGTGGAGCAGGTATCTGGTGCACGAAATTGCAATCACACTTTTGCAATTCCGCACAACTAACCAGCAAGTGCACTGGGTCGTCCAAGTAATACCTTACGTGAGTAAGGGTCGATCCCACGGAGATTGTCGGCTTGAAGCAAGCTATGGTTATCTTGTAAATCTTAGTCAGGATATCAGAAATTATCAGGATTAATGGTGAAAAGTAAAAGAACATGAAATAAGTACTTGTTTTGCAGTGATAGAGAATAGGTTGAGGTTTTGGAGATGCTCCATCTTCTGAATCTCTGCTTTCCTACTGTCTTCTTCTTCAAGCACGCAAGGCTCCTTCCATGGCAAGCTGTATGCAAGGGTTTCACCGTTGTCAGTGGCTATCTCCCATCCTCTCAGTGGAAATGTTCAACGCACCCTGTCACGGCACGGCTATCCATCTGTTGGTTCTCAATCAGGCCGGAATAGAATCCAGTGATTCTTTTGCGTCTGTCACTAACGCCCTGCCCTCAGGAGTTTGAAGCTTGTCACAGTCATTCAATCATTGAATCCTACTCAGAATACCACAGACAAGGTTTAGACCTTCCGGATTCTCTTGAATGCCGCCATCAGTTCTAGCTTATACCACGAAGATTCTGGTTAAAGAATCCAAGAGATATCTACTTAATCTAAGGTAGAACGGATGTGGTTGTCAGGCACACGTTCATAGTTGAGAATGATGATGAGTGTCACGGGTCATCACATTCATCCGGTTTAAGAGCAAGTAATATCTTAGAATGGAAGCAAGCATGATTGAATGAAAAACAGTAGTAATTGCATTAATCCATCAAGACACAGCAGAGCTCCTCACCCCCAACCATGGGGTTTAGAGACTCATGCCGTGGAAGGTACACAAAGAAACGTGTAAAGTGTCATGAGGTACAGATACAATGTCAAAAGATCCTATTAATAGTGAACTAGTAACCTAGGGTATACAGAAATGAGTAAATGACGTAAAAATCCACTTCTGGGTCCACTTAGTGTGTGCTTGGGCTGAGCATTGAAGCTTTCATGTGTAGAGACTTTTTCTGGAGTTAAACGCCAGCTTTCATGCCAGTTTGGGCGTTTAACTCCAATTTTTATGCCAGTTCCAGCGTTAAACGCTGGGAATTTTGAAGCTGATTTGTAACGCCGGTTTGGGCCATCAAATCTCGGGTAAAGTATGAACTATTATACATTGCTGGAAAGCCCAGGATGTCTACTTTCCAACGCCGTTGAGAGCGCGCCAATTGGGCTTCTGTAGCTCCAGAAAATCTACTTCGAGTGCAGGGAGGTCAGAATCCAATAGCATCTGCAGTCCTTTTCAGTCTCTGAATCAGATTTTTGCTCAGGACCCTCAATTTCAGCCAGAAAATACCTGAAATCACAGAAAAACACACAAACTCATAGTAAAGTCCAGAAAAGTGAATTTTAGCTAAAAACTAATAAAAATATACTAAAAACTAACTAGATCATACTAAAAACATACTAAAAATAATGCCAAAAAGCGTATAAATTATCCGCTCATCACAACACCAAACTTAAATTGTTGCTTGTCCCCAAGCAACTGAAAATCAAAGTAGGATGAAAAGAAGAGAATATACTATAGACTCCAAAATATCAAGGAAACTTAGCCCCAATTAGATGAGCGGGACTAGTAGCTTTTTGCTTCCGAACAGTTTTGGCATCTCACTTTATCCTTTGAAGTTCAGAATGATTGGCATCTATAGGAACTCAGAATTCAGATAGTGTTATTGATTCTCCTAGTTGAGTATAATGATTCTTGAACATAGCTAGTGTATGAGTCTTGGCTGTGGCCCAAAGCACTCTGTCTTCCAATATTACCACCGGATACATACATGCCACAAACACATAATTGGGTGAACCTTTTCAGATTGTGACTCAGCTTTGCTAAAGTCCCCAATTAGAGGTGTCCAGGGTTCTTAAGCACACTCTTTTTGCCTTGGTTCACAACTTTATTTCTTTCTTTCTCTTTTTTTTTTCAAAAATTTTTTTCACTGCTTTTTCTTGCTTCAAGAATCAATCTGATGATTTTTTTTTAGATCCTCAATAACAGTTCTCTTTTTCCTTCATTCTTTCAAGAGCCAACAATTTTAACATTCTCAAAACAACAAATTCAAAAGATATATGCACTGTTCAAGCATTCATTCAGAAAACAAAAAGTATTGTCACCACATCAAACTAATTCAACTAGTTTCAAGGATAAATTCGAAATCCTGTACTTCTTGTTCTTTTGTGATTAAAGCATTTTTCATTTAAGAGAGGTGATGAATTCATAGGACATTCATAGCTTTAAGGCATAAACTTTAAATTTAATTAATTATGAATTAAGAAAAAGACTCAAAAATAGAAAACAAACAAAAATTTAAATAGGCTCCTGATGAGCGGATAATTTATACGCTTTTTGGCATTGTTTTTATATAGTTTTTAGTAAGTTTGAGCTACTTTTAGGGATGTTTTCATTAGTTTTTATGTTAAATTCACATTTCTGGACTTTACTATGAGTTTGTGTATTTTTCTGTGATTTCAGGTAAATTCTGACTGAAATTGAGGGATTTGAGCAAAACTCTGAAAAAGGCTGACAAAAGGACTGCTGATGCTGTTGGATTCTGACCTCCCTGCACTCGAAATGGATTTTCTGGAGCTACAGAACTCCAAATGGCGCGCTCTCAACGGCGTTGGAAAGTAGACATCCAGGGCTTTCCAGCAATATTAATAGTCCATACTTTATTCGAAGAATGACGACGTAACTTGGCGTTAAACGCCAAGTTCATGCTGCTGTCTGGAGTAAAACGCCAGAAAAACGTCATGATCCGGAGTCAAACGCCCAAAACACGTCATAACCTGGAGTTTGACGCCAAGAAATGCCTCTACACGTGGATTGATCAAGCTCAGCCCAAACACACACCAAGTGGGCCCCGGAAGTGGATTTATGCATCAATTACTTACTCATGTAAACCCTAGTAGCTAGTCTAGTATATATAGGACCTTTTACTATTGTATTAGACATCCTGGATTGTATTTTCTATCCTGTGATCACGTTTTGGGGGCTGGCCATTCGGCCATGCCTGAACCCTTTGCTTATGTATTTTTAACGGTGGAGTTTTTGCACACCATAGATTAAGGGTGTGGAGCTCTGCTGTACCTCAAAGATTAATGAAGTTCTATTTTCTTTTATCCAATTCCTCTTTTATTCTTATTCCAAGATATTCATTCGTACCCAAGAACATGATGAATGTGATGAGTTAATAACCCTCATTATTATTCTCACTTATGAACGCGCGTGATTGACAACCACTTCCGTTCTACATGCAAAGAAGCTTGAATGTGTATCTCTTAGATTCCCCAACAGAATCTTCGTGGTATAAGCTAGATGGATGGCGGTATTTATCTGGATCCGGAAAGTCCAACCTTGTCTGTGGTGTTCCGAGTAGGATCCTGGGAATCCGGAAAGTCTCACCTTGTCTGTGGTATTCCGAGTAGGATTCCGTTCATGAATGACTGTGACGTGCTTCAAACTTTAACCTGCTGGGCGTTAGTGACAAACGCAAAAGAGGAATTCTATTCCAGTAGGAGCGGGAACCAACCGGTGATTGGCCGCACTGTGACAGAGTGCGTGCATTAGCTTTCACTGCGAGGATGGGATGTAGCTATCAACCATGGGTGATGCCTCCAGACTGGTTAGCTGTGCGAGTGACAGCCGCACAGGTTATTTCCCCGAGAGGAATGAAAGTAGCCACAGCTGATAGTGAACCTCTATACAAAGCTTGCCATGGAAAGGAGTAAGAAGGATTGAGTAGAAGGAATAGGAAGGCAGGCGTCCGAGAGCTCTACAGCACCTCCATTCCGCTTATCTGAAATTCCTACCAATGAATCTACATAAGTATTCTATCCCTTTTTATTATTTATTTCTTCCTATTTTCGAAACCCATAAATCAATGTTTAATCCGCCTGACTGAGATTTGCAAGGTGACCATAGCTTGCTTCATACCAACAATCTCTGTGGATTCGACCCTTACTCACGTAAGGTTTATTACTTGGATGACCCAGTACACTTGCTGGTTAGTTGAACGGAGTTGTGAAGAAAATAAACAGTGCCCTAAGAGTAAAATCATACAAGACCAAAAAGTCAATATCATTGATCACAATTTCGTCCACCAGCTCCTAATGATAGAGGTTTTCACAGAGTTAGGACTCAACAACCTTGATTTTGAGAGGTGGATGCTCCCTCAAATTGAGGGGAGAACTTTTGGCGTTTCAGTTCTTGAAGTTCACGCCCCTGCTTCTCTTGTTCCTTCAGCAATTTGCAGAGCTTGCAGTTCTGATTCTGCTGTTCTTCCCTCAGTTGCTCCATAGTTTCTTGTAACTTGATGATAGATGCTTCTAGGCTGGTCCAGTAGTCAATTTTTGGGAATTCAGGGAGGAATTCCTGCGCCCTCCTCTTGATAGAGTTGTCTTGCATTTGTCCTTCCATTGACTTCTTGGTGATTGGATGTTCAATGGGTATGAATTCATCTACTCCCATCTTTACCCCAGCCTCTTTACAGAGCAAGGAGATCAAGCTTGGGTAAGCCAATTTGGCTTCAGTGGAATTCTTATTTGCAATTGTGTAGATCTCACAAGCAATCACATGATGAACCTCCACTTCTTTTCCAAGCATAATGCAATGAATCATCACTGCCCTCTTGATAGTGACCTCAGAACGGTTGCTAGTGGGCAGTATGGAACGCCCAATAAAGTCTAACCAACCTCTTGCAATTGGTTTGAGGTCTCCCCTCTTGAGTTGGTTTAGGACACCCTTTGAATTGGTTATCCACTTAGTTTCAGGGAGGCATATGTCCTCTAGAACTTGATCCAACCCTTTATCTGCTCTCACCATTCTCCTATTAAAGGATTCAGGATCATCTTGCAGTTGAGGCAATTTGAAGATTTCTCTTATTTTGTCCAGATGGAAGTACATAACTTTCCCTCTGACCATGGTTCTGTAAGTATGGTAAGTAGTTCCAGTCATTCTCTGCTTATCTGTTAGCCACAGATTTGAGTAGAATTCCTGAACCATATTCCTTCCAACCTTTATCTCAGGATTGGTTAGAACTTCCCATCCTCTGTTTCGAATTTGCTCTTGGATCCCCGGATATTCATCTTCTTTCAGATCAAATTTAACTTCCGGGATCACTGACCTCAGACCCATTATTTTGTGATAATGGTCTTCATGTTCTTTGGTTAAGAACTTCTCTTGATTCCAAAGATTCTTTGGATTATTCTCTTTTTTTTTCTCTTAAATTGGTTTGTTTTCCCTTAGGAGCCATGATTTTGATGAATCTTGGCTTAGTGATCACGGAAAAGCACACCAAACTTAGAGGTTTGCTTGTCCTCAAGCAAAAGAAAGGTAAGAAGAGAGAGAGGAGAAGAGCAAATTCGAATGGTGTGGGGAAAAGAGGAGGCCGAACAAGTTTTTATAAGGGGGGAAGGAGATTTTGAAAAAATTGAAAGGAGATTTGAGAAGATATGGAGAGAATTTGAGAGAAGGGTGAGTTTTTGAACAAGATTTGGGATTGATTTGAGAGAGATTTGAAGAATGATTTTGATTTTTGAGGATTTGAAAGTGAATGATGAAAGGTTGAAATGTGTTTATGTGGAAATGTATGGGTAAGAAAAGGAAAGTTTGAAAAAAATTTGATTGGAAAGCAAAATCTTTGTCCCCCACCTTTCTGGCGTTAAACGCCCAGAATGGCATCCATTCTGGCGTTTAACGCCCATTTGTTGCCCATTGTGGGCGTTTAACGCCCAGCCAGGTGCCCTGGCTGGCGTTAAACGCCAGAATTCCCTTTATCACTGGGCGTTTTGCTAAACGCCCAGGATGCTGCACACCTGGCGTTAAACGCCCAGAATGGTGCCCATTCTGGCATTTAACGCCCAAAATGGCACCTTTACTGGCGTTAAACGCCCAGAATGGTGCCCATTCTGGCGTTTAACGCCCAAAGTACCCCTTACTGGCGTTTTTTCGCCAGTAAGCTCTTTTTCTCTGCTTTTTGCACTGAATCCTTCTGTAACTCTGTGAATTCCTTCATTTTTGATACTTGCCTTTGTAAGAACAAAACATATAACCTTCTAATGACTGGGTTGCCTCCCAGCAAGCGCTTCTTTACTGTCTTTAGCTGGACCTTTACTGAGAATCACTCAAGTCTCAGTTTTGAGCATTCATGCTCAAAATTGCCTTCAAGATAATGCTTGATTCTCTGTCCATTAACAATGAACTTTTTGTCAGAATCAATATCCTGAAGCTCAACATATCCATATGGTGACACTCTTGTAATCACATACGGACCCCTCCACCGGGATTTAAGTTTTCCTGGAAACAATCTGAGCCTAGAGTTGAAGAGCAGAACTTTTTGTCCTGGCTCAAAGACTCTGGATGACAACTTCTTGTCATGCCACTTCTTTGCCTTTTCCTTATAAATTTTTGCATTTTCAAAGGCATTGAGTCTGAACTCCTCTAGCTCATTTAGCTGGAGTAATCTTTTTTCACCAGCTAACTGAGCATCCATGTTTAGGAATCTGGTTGCCCAGTAGGCTTTATGTTCCAGTTCCACGGGCAGATGACAGGCCTTCCCATACACCAGTTGGTATGGAGAGGTTCCTATAGGAGTCTTGAATGCTGTTCTGTATGCCCACAGAGCATCATCCAAACTCTTTGCCCAATCCTTTCTTCGGGCCATCACGGTCCGTTCTAGGATTCTTTTTAGTTCTCTGTTAGAGACTTCAGCTTGCCCATTTGTCTGTGGATGATACGGAGTTGCCACTTTGTGGCTAATTCCATATCTGACCATAGCAGAGTATAGCTGTCTATTGCAGAAATGAGTGCCCCCATCACTGATTAGTACTCTGGGAACACCAAACCTGCTGAAGATGTGTTTCTGGAGGAATTTCAGCACGGTCTTGGTATCATTAGTGGGTGTAGAAATTGCTTCTACCCACTTAGATACATAGTCCACTGCTACCAGAATGTAAGTGTTTGAGTATGATGGTGGGAATGGACCCATGAAGTCAATTCCCCATACATCAAACAATTCTATCTCTAATATCCCTTGTTGAGGCATGGCATATCCGTGAGGCAAGTTACCAGCTCTTTGGCAACTGTCACAGTTACGCACAAACTCTCGGGCATCTTTATAGAGAGTAGGCCAATAGAAGCCACATTGGAGGACTTTAGTGGCTGTTCGCTCACTTCCAAAATGTCCTCCATACTGTGATCCATGGCAGTGCCATAGGATCCTTTGTGCTTCTTCTCTGGGTACACATCTGCGGATCATTCCGTCTGCACATCTCTTAAAGAGATATGGCTCATCCCATAGGTAGTACTTGGCATCTGAAATTAATTTCTTTCTTTGCACTCTGCTGTACTCCTGGGGTATGAACCTCACAGCTTTATAGTTTGCAATATCTGCAAACCATGGAGCTTCCTGAATGGCAAAGAGTTGTTCATCTGGGAAAGTCTCAGAGATCTCAGTAGAAGGGAGGGACGCCCCAGCTACTGGTTCTATTCGGGATAGATGATCAGCTACCTGGTTCTCTGTCCCTTTTCTGTCTCTTATTTCTATATCAAACTCTTGCAGAAGCAACACCCATCTTATTAGCCTGGGTTTTGAATCCTGCTTTGTGAGTAAGTATTTAAGAGCAGCATGGTCAGTGTACACAACCACTTTGGATCCCACTAGATAGGATCTAAACTTGTCAATGGCATAGACCACTGCAAGTAACTCTTTTTCTGTGGTTGTGTAATTCTTCTGTGCATCATTTAGAACACGGCTAGCATAATAAATGACGTGCAGAAGCTTGTTATGCCTCTGTCCCAACACTGCACCAATGGCATGGTCACTGGCATCACACATTAATTCAAATGGCAATGTCCAATCTGGTGCAGAGATGACTGGTGCTGTGACCAGCTTAGCTTTCAGGGTCTCAAATGCCTGCAGACACTGTGTGTTAAACACAAATGATGTGTCAGCAGCTAGCAGGTTACTCAAAGGTTTTGCAATTTTCGAAAAATCCTTTATAAACCTTCTGTAGAATCCTGCATGCCCCAGAAAGCTTCTGATTGCCTTAACATTGGTAGGTGGTGGTAATTTTTCGATTACCTCTACCTTTGCCTTATCCACCTCTATTCCCCTGCTTGAAATTTTGTGTCCAAGGACAATTCCTTCAGTCACCATAAAGTGACATTTTTCCCAGTTTAAAACCAGGTTAGTCTCTTGGCACCTTTTCAGGACAAGTGATAGGTGGTTAAGACAGGAGCTGAATGAGTCTCCATATACTGAGAAGTCATCCATGAAGACTTCAAGAAATTTCTCCACCATATCAGAGAAGATGGATAGCATGCATCTCTGAAAGGTTGCAGGAGCATTACACAGACCAAAAGGCATCCTTCTGTAGGCAAACACGCCAGAAGGGCAAGTAAATGCTGTTTTCTCTTGGTCCTGAGGATCTACTGCAATTTGGTTGTAACCTGAATAGCCATCCAAAAAGCAGTAATAATCATGACCAGCTAGTCTTTCTAGCATTTGGTCTATGAATGGTAAAGGAAAATGATCCTTTCTGGTGGCTGTATTGAGCCTTCTGTAGTCAATACACATACGCCACCCTGTGACTGTTCTTGTAGGAACCAGTTTATTTTTTTCATTATGAACCACTGTCATGCCTCCCTTTTTGGGGACAACTTGGACAGGGCTCACCCAGGGGCTATCAGAAATAGGATAAATAATCCCAGCCTCCAGTAATTTAGTGACCTCTTTCTGCACCACCTCCTTCATGGCTGGATTTAGCCTCCTCTGTGGTTGGACCACTGATTTGGCATTATCCTCCAACAGGATCTTGTGCATGCATCTAGCTGGGCTAATGCCCTTAAGATCACTTATGGACCACCCAAGAGCTGTCTTGTGTGTCCTTAGCACTTGAATCAGTGCTTCCTCTTCCTGTGGATTTAAAGCAGAGCTTATAATCACTGGAAAAGTGTCACCCTCTCCCAGAAATGCATACTTCAGGGATGGTGGTAGTGGTTTGAGTTCAGGTTTGGGAGGCTTATCCTCCTCCTGAGGAATTTTTGAAAATTCCTTTGTTTCCTCTGGTTCTTCTTGATCAGGTTGAGCATCCTTGAAGATGTCCTCAAGCTCTGATTCTAGGCTTTCAGTCATATTGATCTCTTCCACCAAAGAGTCAATAATGTCAGCGCCCATGCAGTCATTTGGTGTGTCTGGATGCTGCATAGCTTTTACAGCATTCAACTTGAACGCATCCTCATTGACTTTCAGGGTTACTTCCCCTTTTTGTACATCAATAAGAGTTCGTCCAGTTGCTAGGAAAGGTCTTCCTAGAATGAGAGTTGCACTCTTGTGCTCCTCCATTTCCAGCACCACAAAGTCAGTTGGAAAGGCGAATGGCCCAACCTTGACAATCATGTCCTCTATTATGCCTGATGGGTGTTTAATGGAGCCATCAGCAAGTTGGAGGCATATCCGGGTTAGTTTGACTTCTTCAGTCAACCCAAGCTTTCTGATAGTGGATGCAGGTATTAGATTGATGCTTGCTCCAAGATCACATAGGGCTGTCTTGGTGCAAGCACCTTCTAATGTGCATGGTATCATAAAGCTTCCTGGATCTTGAAGCTTTTCTGGTAAGCTTTTCAGAATGACTGCACTGCATTCTTCAGTGAGAAATATTTTTTCAGTTTCTCTCCAATCCTTCTTATGACTTAAGATCTCTTTCATGAACTTAGCATAAGAAGGTATTTGCTCAAGTGCCTCTGCAAACGGAATCTTTATTTCAAAAGTCCTTAGATAGTCTGCAAAGCGGGCAAATTGCTTATCCTGTTCCGCTTGGCGGAGTTTCTGAGGATAAGGCATCTTGGCTTTATATTCTTCAACCTTAGATGCTGCAGGTTTATTCCTTACAGAAGTGGTTGAAGAAGCCTTTTTAGAGGGATTACTATCAGCACTCTCAGGTGTCTGATCCTCACTTGGCGTCTGAACGCCAGGAATGGGTGAAGATTGGGCGTTTAACGCCGACTTCTCCCCCTTTTCTGGCGTTTGAACGCCAGAACTGGGCAAGGAATGGGCGTTTAACGCCAGCTTTCCTATCCTTTCTGGCGTTTGAACGCCAATAGTATTCCTCTCTGGGCTCTTTCTGTCCTCAGAGGGATTTCGGACAGTGGTTTGGTTATCCTCTGTCAATTGTTCCTTATTTGGCTTTTTGCTACTTTGAGCAGAGCCATTTAATGTCTTCCCACTCCTCAGTTGAACTGCTTGACATTCTTCTGTTATCTGTTTAGATATCTGCTGTTTTGCTTGATTCAACTGCAGTTCTATGCTCTTGTTAGCAACTTTAGTTTCATGGAGCATCTCTTTAAATTCTGCTAACTGTTCTGTCATCAGGAGCAATTGTTGATTAACCTCAATCATCTGTTCTTGAGGAGTAGGATCAGTGGCTACCGTCATGACTTCCTCATTTGGGGAGAACTCATTGCTAGAGTACAAATATTGATTTCTAGCAACAGTGTCTATGAGTTCTTGAGCCTCTTCAATTGTCTTCCTCATGTGTATAGATCCACCAGCTGAGTGGTCTAAAGACATCTGAGCTTTTTCTGTAAGCCCATAATAAAAGATGTCTAACTGTACCCACTCTGAAAACATTTCAGAGGGATAGTTTCTTAGCATACCTCTATACCTCTCCCAGGCATTATAAAGGGATTCATTATCCTCTTGTTTAAAGCCTTGGATGTCCAACCTTAGCTGTGTCATCCTCTTTGGAGGGTAAAAATGATTCAGGAATTTGTCTGATAACTGTTTCCATGTCTTTATGCTTGCTGTAGGTTGGTTATTCAACCACTTTTTAGCTTGATCTTTTACAGCAAATGGAAACAGTAGTAGTCTGTAGACATCCTGATCCACCTCTTTATCATGTACTGTGTCAGCAATTTGTAAGAACTGTGCCAGAAACTCAGTAGGTTCTTCCTGTGGAAGACCGGAATACTGGCAATTTTGCTGCACTATGATAATGAGTTGAGGATTTAGCTCAAAGCTGCTTGCTTTGATGGGAGGTGTACAGATGCTACTCCCATATGCAGCTGTAATGGGGTTAGCATATGACCCCAGAGTCCTTCTAGACTGTTCAATTCCACTTATGTCCATGATGGATAAAGGGAAATAATATGGATTGCAAGTAGATAAAAATGTATTTTTATTTTTTTTTTGAATTAACCGAAAAAAAATAAAATAAAAACAAAAGGAAAATAAAAAAATTCGAAAATTAAAAGAAAATAAGATCAAAGCAAATTGAAAATTGAATCAATTAGTTAATTAAGAAGATTTTGAGATTAGCAATTAGAAAGATATGATTGAAAAATTTTTATGAAAAAGATTTGATTTTTTGAAAAGAGGAAAGAGAAAAACAACGAAATGACACCAAACTTAAAATTTTTAGAAAATCAAACACTAATTTTCAAAAATTTTTAAGGGGAAAACACAAAGAGGACACCAAACTTAGAATTTTTACGGATCAAAAAGGGACTAAGGACATGCAAAATCGAAAATTAAAAGAAAAGCAAAAGCATGCAATTGACACCAAACTTAAAATATGAAACTAGACTCAACTAAAAGACTCTAAACCAACAAAAATAAAACAGTCCTAATCTAAGCAACAAGATAAGCCGTCAGTTGTCCAAACTCGAACAATCCCCGACAACGGCGCCAAAAACTTGGTGCACGAAATTGCAATCACACTTTTGCAATTCCGCACAACTAACCAGCAAGTGCACTGGGTCGTCCAAGTAATACCTTACGCGAGTAAGGGTCGATCCCACGGAGATTGTCGGCTTGAAGCAAGCTATGGTTATCTTGTAAATCTTAGTCAGGATATCAGAAATTATCAGGATTAATGGTGAAAAGTAAAAGAACATGAAATAAGTACTTGTTTTGCAGTGATAGAGAATAGGTTGAGGTTTTGGAGATGCTCCATCTTCTGAATCTCTGCTTTCCTACTGTCTTCTTCTTCAAGCACGCAAGGCTCCTTCCATGGCAAGCTGTATGCAAGGGTTTCATCGTTGTCAGTGGCTACCTCCCATCCTCTCAGTGGAAATGTTCAACGCACCCTGTCACGGCACGGCTATCCATCTGTCGGTTCTCAATCAGGCCGGAATAGAATCCAGTGATTCTTTTGCGTCTGTCACTAACGCCTCGCCCTCAGGAGTTTGAAGCTCGTCACAGTCATTCAATCATTGAATCCTACTCAGAATACCACAGACAAGGTTTAGACCTTCCGGATTCTCTTGAATGCCGCCATCAGTTCTAGCTTATACCACGAAGATTCTGGTTAAAGAATCCAAGAGATATCTACTTAATCTAAGGTAGAACGGAGGTGGTTGTCAGGCACACGTTCATAGTTGAGAATGATGATGAGTGTCACGGGTCATCACCTTCATCCGGTTTAAGAGCAAGTAATATCTTAGAATGGAAGCAAGCATGATTGAATGAAAAACAGTAGTAATTGCATTAATCCATCAAGACACAGCAGAGCTCCTCACCCCCAACCATGGGGTTTAGAGACTCATGCCGTGGAAGGTACACAAAGAAACGTGTAAAGTGTCATGAGGTACAGATACAATGTCAAAAGATCCTATTAATAGTGAACTAGTAACCTAGGGTATACAGAAATGAGTAAATGACGTAAAAATCCACTTCTGGGTCCACTTAGTGTGTGCTTGGGCTGAGCATTGAAGCTTTCATGTGTAGAGACTTTTTCTGGAGTTAAACGCCAGCTTTCATGCCAGTTTGGGCGTTTAACTCCAATTTTTATGCCAGTTCCAGCGTTAAACGCTGGGAATTTTGAAGCTGATTTGTAATGCCGGTTTGGGCCATCAAATCTCGGGTAAAGTATGGACTATTATACATTGCTGGAAAGCCCAGGATGTCTACTTTCCAACGCCGTTGAGAGCGCGCCAATTGGGCTTCTGTAGCTCCAGAAAATCCACTTTGAGTGCAGGGAGGTCAGAATCCAACAGCATCTGCAGTCCTTTTCAGTCTCTGAATCAGATTTTTGCTCAGGACCCTCAATTTCAGCCAGAAAATACCTGAAATCACAGAAAAACACACAAACTCATAGTAAAGTCCAGAAAAGTGAATTTTAGCTAAAAACTAATAAAAATATACTAAAAACTAACTAGATCATACTAAAAACATACTAAAAACAATGCCAAAAAGCGTATAAATTATCCGCTCATCAGTATCATACATGATGATAGCCATGGCAACGTCATCGAACATTCCCTCCATTTTTCATTCAAAGCGAGAAACAGTCAAAGTGAGTATCAAGCCCTAATTGCTGGTCTTAGACTCGCTGCCAACCTAAACATCACCAAACTTAAGGTATACTGCGACTCCTTACTCATCGTTCAGCAGGTAAAAAACTTATACCAAGTAAAGCACCCTTTGCTTTCTAAATACCTTGACCTCGTATAAAATTTACTTTCAAAATTTTCTAAATACGAAATTCAGCACATACCCAGGGAGAGTAATGGCCAAGCTGACATTCTATCTAAACTCTCCAGTACTCAACCAAACGGGTCATCCCTTTATCAGTCAACATTGCTTAAGCCAAGCATTGAACTCACAGAAATCTTAAGTGTAACACAGGAAGCAGATTGGAGATCTCCATACATAGACTATCTTCGGATAGGGATCTTGCCAGGCGATGTAAAAAATGTTCGATACTTTTGCCGACAAGCCTCCTTTTTTACAATTTATAACAATTTTCTATATATACAAGGATGCTCTCATCCGTTACAAATATCAAGTCATAACTCGGCATTATGAGTCATAACTCAGCAGAACGTATCATAGTTCGGCGTTACGTCATTAATCAACAACTTATGTTACAACCAGACCTAACAGCTTATATCCTGAAATGCCCAATATAACGGAATGATTCATAAAAGCCTAATTATGGCTCTTCAATTCCGAATACTAACAGAGATATAACCGACCTTACTTCACCTATAAAGGTATAGTATTCTATCTTATAGACACATTGAATTCTCAATACTGACTTAAGCTTCGGAGTGCCTTTGCAGGTACACTCCCCCTTGTTCCTTGCTCATGCTTTGCGTAGTTGGACATCCCCTTGGAGTAAATCTCGGACTTCCACAAAGTTCAAAGGTCGGCATCGAAGATAACAACTCGGCATCAACTCCCAGGGACCGAGCTCTCCCTTCAGGTATCCATACAAGAACAGGATCCAAGCTTAAAAATTGGGGATATTGGATCCGATGATTTTAGTGTGGATCGGATCGAAATTTAAGCCATATCCGATTCAATCCAATCCGTGTTCACCCCTAGATATAATGTTACTTGTTTAAGGTTTTGTTCTATCCATGGAAGTTTGATCGAGTTGTAACGTCTCCTTGCCAGCCGCTGATGGATCCTTTGAGGAGCTATATGTCGACCTGAATGAGCACGATGAGATGGAACATCTGTAAAAGACACTCTGACGCTCAAGTTAATATATCATAATATCAAGAAAGAAAAGCTTGAGATATTATAATATTGTTCCAAATTGACCTGCCTTGCTTAGTATCACCTTCCTTGCTTATATAGGAGAGGGATTTAGTTTAATTGATGGAGTTCAACATACTTTCTTGATTCTCAGTAGAATTTGTTATCGTGAATATTGCTATTTCACATTTGGATTACTGTCTCGTTTATTTTGACTTAGTCGGTATAGGTTCATTATATCAGAGTTTGTTGCGTTTGTGGCAGAAGTAATAGGGATAGTGGCTAAATTATAACGTCCATATCATAGTTTCCAAGCTTTAACTTGTTCCGATGTAAGGAGGTAGGTCGAGCTATGTATACCTCGGCCACTTGTATAGCGTGTGTTAAGGGTATAAGCCCCTAAGCGCGACCTGTCATTGTTCATGGGGAATCAGAACAATTTTTTATTTCTCTCTCCTAATAAAAGTGGAGACGTTTCTTCTATCCATGATGAGTTAATGTATGTGACATGTGGCGCAAATTTCGATGTTCTCTTATCCGTTAGATGAAAAGTGTAGTGATAATTTTAAATCAATGGCATGGATTTAATACAATGGTAAGTTGGAAGTGTAACCGTTTGAATTTTTGATTTGATGTCTTAATGGTCCTTTCCCCAAGTTTTTATTTGTGATTTTAGTGAGGTAATAGTTTTGTAATATTGGTGAAAAATATGAGTTAGAAAGGTAAGTTTCATTTTTTCTTTTTTCGAGAGTTACCTGAAATTCGATTGTTTTTTGACCTGAACGTGAGGTTCAAAGTTCTTTTGGGCAGCGTCTGACTTCCGTTGGTGTTGAGGTGTTGCCGTCCAAGTTTCTCGTGAGACGGTGAGGGTGATACCTGCAAAGGATTCCGATACTTAAGTTAGCAAGAGTCTTAGACATGTTTTTAGTAGATTAGGTCCTGAATATATCTGAAGATGTCAATGTATTTATAATAGAATATAACTACCTTTTAGTGTAGTTTCACCTTTGATGGTGGATAACCGTTCTTTTTTTTTTAAGAAAGTTGTTGACATCTCCTTTCTAAATGAATGAGAGATATTTTAGGAGTTAGTTATTTATCTAGATAAGTAGGGTTGAACTACTGTCGTCACGCTCGACCTATTTGAGGCCAGATGGGTGTAGATAAGGCCAGCTCTCTTGGGTGGACTTTGATTCATTTTGGGCCTGGCTATGCTTTTGGGTCAGGGTATGAATAGTGCCACTGCTTAAATCCGAGCTTGACGAGGTTGGCCTCAAGCATTTGTAGATCATGTTGCTTCCTTATGCGCTTAATAGATCGTGTTGGACACACCGGCTTTTTGGGGACTAAGTTGGGTACTCGATGTGTTTTTGTGAAAATTTTGAAACGTAATGTCTTTTCATTGTCTTTGTATGTTACTTCTGCAGTTACCTTGGTAACCATGTGTGCCATAAATGAGGGGTGTGAAATTACTCCTTTGTCCCTAGCATCTTATAAATACCAAAATTCTTTTTTTTTCTTCTTTTTTTATTCTTTTTGCCGAATTGCTTTATCTTCATTTTCTCTCAAAAAGTTCTTCGTGACCCCTCTTTTTCTTTCAATATTTCTTTATCTTAAATTTCTATTTGGGTGTTTTTGTTCATGTATTGGAGGTTTTGGATCGTTTGTGCTATTGTTGTGCATCCTTTCCGCTTCGCATTTCTTCAAGGTTAGTTCCTTTAATCTTGTGAACTTCTTTTCGTGTTTTGGGTGATGTGATATTGCTTTATTTTTTTATTACTTTGGCAATATTTCATTGTTTGTTCAAATAATGAAATTTTGAAAGTTTGCTTCTTTTTTGAACTTGAACTTTAATTTGTTGTTTCCGCTGTGAATCTGAGTGTGGGATTTTAGTCAGTGTTGCCTCCAAATAGTGCTACTTTATCTTTTGAAAATGGCACCATTTCCATAGTTGATAATGTAATATGTTAGTTTCATATATGAGAGGTTGAAAAACTACAACGGCTTTGGTCTTATTGAAGACGACCCGACCTCTGTCTGAATACTTTTGTTGCTGTGCCCGACTTTCTGACTTGTTGTGATGATCTCCTTTTATTGTGTCGTAGGTATAGCTTTTATGTCTTGGTCAGTTATTATAAACATGTCGTCTAAAGTTTTGTCCGATCTAACCTGTGTAGATGTATCCGTTCTTTCCGCTGTTCCTGTTATTGATAATAAATATGTCGAAACCCTTTGTAGGCACCATAGATTATGTGTAGATTGGGATGACGAGCGTAAGTATGAGATTGTAGTTGTTGATCCCAAGGAGAGAATTTGTTTCTCCCGTCTTGATAAGTCGGAATGCCATTTTATATACATGTACGGATGTTTTTTTCACAAAGTTAGGGGTTGACCTTCCTTTTACCGACTTTGAATCTGAAGTTATTAGGCTTTGTAATGTTGCTTCTTTCCAGCTTCACTCTAACTCTGGGAATTTCTTAAAAATTTATCAACTTCTCTGCTGTGAACTCGGCGTCCTTCCTTTTTCTAAGGTTTTCTTTTATCTTTTAGGAAAAATTTCAAGTGTACCTGGAATACCGGTATTCCAGCTATTTTAACCGTTGATTTTAATTAATGTATATTATATATATTTTTTATAATTCAGATCAACGGTTAAAACAACTAGAATATCGGTGTTCCAAGTACACTAGAAACTCTTCCTATCTTTGATACTTACCAAACCCTTTAGTTCCAAGAAGCATGACTAGATCTCCTTCCGAGCTGTCTAAGGGAGGAAGGTCTTTGCTATTTTTGATGATTCTTTCCATGACTTCAAAAATTACTTTTTTAAAATTCGAGATGTTGAGAGTGTTCGAACTTTCTTTATGGATGAGAGGGATGAGCCTCTTTTTATCTTGTATTGGGAGGAGAACTCTGTAGTCATTAAATATAGTTTGAACGACTTGGATGAGATTGAAGAGAGTGTAATCGCCTTATTCCAGGAGTGTTGGGGCCAGTCTCCTATTCTGGACACCAAAAAATTTTTAGAAAATTCAAACCAAATCCAATCCGAGCTAGGTAGCATTCTTTTTCATTTTGTAGATATAATTTGTTGATTGTTTTGTTGACTAATGTAATCCGACTTTGACGTCATGCAGAAAAGATGGTTGAAAAGTTGGCTGCTATGAAAACTCTTTGTATTGCTAAAAAGAACGTCGTTGCCTGGAGTATACAATTGAAGGAGGCTGGCGGAACGAGCAACCTCTCTTCTCCTTCCAAGTCAGATTCAGGTGCTTTGGCATCCGTTAAGATTATACCTGACCCGACTTCTCCTCCTGCTAGTTCTGGTAAAAGAGAAGAGAAAGTGGTCGAAAAGTTCAAAATGATGCCCGGTCAAACGCTGTCAACACTATGAAATAAGCTTTCACTTATCTCGTTTACACTGTAAACGAGATATACACGTGTCACGTTCACGTGTCTTATCTCATTTATACTGTAAACGAGATAAGAGAGGATGAAGGATTTCAGTAATAAATTTTAAATTATTTAATAATTATTATATTTAATTTATTTATTAAATAAAAAATCCAATGTAAAAGACATCATAATATTATCTTTTTTATATTGCAAAAACTTTTTTTAAAGGATCCTAAACGGACAACATTTCATGAACATTTTATCTTACAAAATTATTAACTAACATGATCACTTAATTTTGTTGCAAATTTTTTTTATATAAATGTTATGTTTGTTGTGGTCAGTGTGACTTGTGAGCATTTTATCATGCATTGGTTAATTTATTTTTAAAATTAATTAAAAGGACAATAATTAGATGCCTTCGTCTACCAATAAAAAAGATGCATTTACCATTTTATTTCTTTTATCCTTAGTTAATTTCTTTTAACATTTCAATAATAACACAAGATATATTTGGTTTAGACCTCCAGGTACATATTCAAAACAAAATTAACACAAGACATGCCTAACTCAAGAAATAATTTAGTAGTCTAAATATATCTATAAAAATTTTAATATACTGACATTATAAACTAATAAATATTTAATGTCATTAATATATTTTGCCTAATTATTGTGTTCAACTGGGTAACCCAAACCTTAATTGCTGCAAGTGCAAGCCTGCAACTGTTGCCAATTGCTGCAGCAATGCAGTAACAAGTCATTTGATGAAGATCTCAACACATAATGTGCACAATTTATATCCACACCATACTGGGCAGAGCTACGCTCAATGTGTGGGAGGGGGCAAAAAATAATTTTATATTTAAAATAAAATAAAATAAAATATTTTAAAAGAGATCAAATTAAATTTTATGTATAATTTATAGAAAAAAATTGATGGTTGGAGGAGGTGTTATTATATATGAGACTCTGTTTTAGACACTATAGACTTTTTTTAATTGCTATACTAATTCTCAACACACCAATATTAAAAGTTTATTTGGGTGAGTTTTTAAGAAAAAAAAGTAGTTGATTTTTTTATTTATTATTTATATTTAGATACAATAATATAAAAATATTTTTTGTTTATTATTTATTATGCTAAAAAACTTTTTTAAATAAAAAGATATAGATTATAATTTTTTAAAAAATATTTTTTTAATTTTTTTAGTATTTTTATTTTTACTATTAAAATTTTGTCAAATACACTAAAAAATAAACTTTTTTATTGAAATAAGATCTATTTTCAACCACTTAGGGGGTGACAATATGCACTCTATATGCGGGTACCTAACTCGGTCGAATAGAGTTGCCAAATCAATCCGTTACGGGTAGTGAGTGCGGATTGGATTGGATGCGGGTTAAATCTCAATCCTACCCAACCCATCCACACCCTATATATGTATATGTAATGTTATATAAAGAACGACTTCTACCCTAACTTTTAACTAGTGAGCGAAGGTTATCATTTGGTAATTTAATGCTTTTGTTTATATAAAAGCCAATTGTACTTGTTGATATATAAATACCCAATTCTAATACACCAATAATCTCTTCACTCAGATCACTCCTACCCAATTGCCAGTTGGAGTCTCTCTTCTCATTCTCTCTGTGTCTCTCTGCTAAAAATTCGTGCTCCATACTCCGTGTGCTCCCCTCTCCAGCTCTCCGTGCCCGTGCTCGCATTCAGTGCCATGATCGCATGCTCCATTCAGGGCCGTGGTCGTCGTGCTCCATTCAACATCATGGTTGTCGTTCAAAGTCTTTGTTCCTGTTGAATTATGTTGTGTTGCCAATTATTATTATTGCTCGAGTTTCTTTTTGGATTTTTCCTTGATTATTTATCAATACATGAAATTCTGTTGTGTTGTGATTATGATTATTATTATTATTACTTATATTGATTAGGTGATTTTTATCTATACAAAGATCATAGACTAGTGATGGTGTTATTACAGCAAATAAAATACTTATGGACTTACATTGATTTTATTTGTGTTTGTGTTATTAATTTAAGTAAAACTTTTTATGTAGAATTGAACATTTAATGGTTATATTGTTTGTGAATTGATTGAGTTTTTGTGTTGAATTTATAATCAGCATGTTCATTAGGTTATATAATAAATTAATAATATTACATCTTTTTGCTAACTCGCAGGTAAGATCGAGTACCGCAAATTATATATAAATAGAATTAGGGTTGACATGTTCTCAATCCACAGGTATGATTAAAAATGGATCCAAATCTTACCTTATCCTATTCATTGTCACCCCTACAACCACTTAATGACATTCAAACTAACTCTAAAATCTTAAATATATCTGTATGTGAAAAAATTTGGGGCAATTTTTTTAAAATATTATTTATCATATATATGATAATTTTTAAAACTTAAATCTAAAATCTCTTAATTAGGATATAAAATTTTTCTTCTTTTAGCTAATCTAAAATTTTATTTTTTAATATAAATAGAACAAACAAAAGGATAAATTAACATAATCAAATTTACTTGTAGGAGATCAAAATATCTAATTTGAAATTTATTGAAAATTAATTTCAATATTTATTATTTTTATTATTTTTATTGAGTCATTAGTGGCCAGTGACTTGCCGCGATACTAGTGGAGGAGAAGGAAGAGAGTCGAAAAGAAAGAATGTGAATGTAAATAATAAAAGTAAGAGTGAAATCTCATTCTTATCTCTAACAATTTCATGAAACTCCTTTCCGTCTCTTAAGAAAAATATAATGCCATCGCTATTCCTAATGACTTACTCCGTGAGACTGTCTCTCTGTTAACGTCTCCGTCTAAACCTAACAGATCTTGCCTACGTAGACTGTTAAGTTAACACGGTCCCTAATAAATAGGTGGAGTATAACTCCAACTTGGCCCCTAATCATCATCCACATCTACCACCATTTTCTGCATTTTCTCTTTCTCCTCTCCATCGTTTTTGGCTACCATCATCACCAACATCTATCACTGTTCTCTGTTTTCGCTACACCACTCCATTGCATCATTCTTCTTCTTTTTGACCGAACCAAAACCACAAAGCCATATCTCTCCTCCTACTTTTCTGTTCACCATCGACAATCCCAATGATGCCACGGTTATTCTCCCTCCCTTTTTCTTTTCCGTATTCTCACAATCCTTTTCTCACTAGCTTGCCCCTTATCTCTATTTGGTTTCATACTAAATTTCAAATTTGCATCCTAAGTAGAGAATCTTATATTGAACAAATTAAAACACCAACATACCTCATAATCATTAAAGGAATTGTCTATGATAAAGAAAGTAAAAACTGGATCTTTAAGAAGTAAGCTCTCAGATTCTATATTAGTGGTGAAAATGACTCCGTACTATTATTTATGGTATTTGAAAGTTTATTTCAAGAAATATAATGAATTGGAAATATTCGTCCTTATTTAAAGATTTAATATTTTTTAAATATTCTGCAATAATTATTAATAATATAATTTTTTTGTGACTTATTTAATAATATAATTATGAATAGAATGACTGACATAGAGATATTGTAAATTAAGTTAAACAAATATATTGTTATTATTATTATTATTATCGTAATTGAATAAATTAAAAAAAACCATTAATTTTGCATCTAACTCTACTTATTATGCAAACTCTCTATTTATATGATTTATTTTTCATTATATCTAGATTAGATCTTATTAATAATTCTTCTTATAGATAATTTTTTTAATAATTTTATTTTAATTTTTAATTATATGTCAGAACTAATTTTTTTTATCTAAAATTAATGTAAAAAATAAAAAAAATATTCATATCAAGTATCCAAATGTTATTAATAATTTTCTCTAAAAATTTAAGTTGCATAAATATAATTAGCTCATTTTAATAAGAATAATATTACACATTTAAATTTTTTTATTAATTAAGTTGGTCTAACATAATAAAAATAAATTATGGCTAGCATTATTCTTAGTTTTATTATTTAATTTGATTGAAATTAATTCATAAAAAAATTTAGATGTGTAGCATTACTTTTTTAATAATTAATAAAATTATTAATAAATTTTATATAATAGTCTTGGATGAATATTAATAAATTTTATTATTAAATTATATATATAAATAATGTATATAAAAATATAACCATTGAAGTAAATAATTTAGTATTTTTACTTGAATGTTTAAAGAATATTTTATCATTTTATAGTAAAATTAAAATTTTAGCCTTTTTAAAACTCAAATTAAAATTATAATGTATAATATAATCAAACATTGTTAAACCTACAAAAATTTTAAGTAAGGTCTTATAATTATTTAAAATTAAGTATAATAATATTTTGTAATTATTTACCGTCTATTTTTTAATTTAAATCGCTAAGCACAGTGTGTAATCACCTATCCCATGAGGCCTGGGATTTTTTATTCTTTATAACGTTCGCAGACACACATAGGTTTAAATATATATGTGGCATAGGTAGTAAGTTAAAATTATAATTTGTGGTACTAAAACTTTTTAGCTTTTCCAAATGATAAGTTTTGGGTAATTAATTAATTACCATTATAATCAAATTTTCTTTATTTTATTAATTTATTAAGTTTACTGAATAATAAATTAGCAGAGAAACAATCCTAGATGTATCATCAATCAACAATTGGCACATGATCACAATTTCTATCATTAACTCAAAATACTCTTGCTATAGGATAAATCAAACTAATGCTTTATTCATTCTTATCAAAAACTCTAAGATCAACTAAACCATTAGTTCACCTAAGCCAATTATAATTTAATCATGATTAGAAGCGACAATGTCAGTCCTTTCTTTTCCATTATTGCCACGGACAGCACTTCTCCCCCTTCTCAAACCATGATTTCATCTCGTGGTTAACTCACCTAGTGAATTCTTAGTCATTAAACTCAAGTACATGTGTTGCCTTATTCACTAACATCAGCCACAAAATACACATGCAAGCTTACACCCGTTCTTCACTACATTATTCTCACTTCACTTATTCATTTGCTCACACACAATATGCAAAAAAAAAGAGAGAAAGAGTGAAGACTGAAGTGACCCAGCAAACACGGTTGGCTTGTCATCTTTCTCTTCCCTTCAATTTCGGTAGGAGCTTGAAGAATGTAGCCCTCCTCTTCTTCCATCAACCCTTGTAGCGTTAAAATTCTTTACTGGGTAAGCTACCCTTGGCTCCCCCTCTCTTTTATCCAATTCGGTTTCACCATTATTGAACAATTCAGCCTTATTTTTTCTTCTAGTTTGTGAAGCTCAAGGGAAGTTCCTCTAGTCTCTCTATTCCACTAAGCCATTCGGTCAGAGAAGGTGAGAGTTGCATCTCCTCTTTTCTGGTAGTCAGGATTCGGCCCCAAGGCCCTAATGATAATGATGAATGAAATTAAATTATAATGCATTAAATGTTGTAGTTGAGAAAGTGAGCTTAGGAGCAAAGCATATCAATTTTTGACATCACCAAGTAAGGGTTAGGATAATTAAATTGTTAATTTTATGGCTGTACCTGTGATAAAAATTGATGAATTATTATATGTTTGACTGATGATAAATATTAGTTCTAGTATGTGTTTGAATGATGGATAGGGTATATGAAATGATCTGTTTGGCATAATGCTGAAAGGTAAAAGCTTGGCTTAGTTTAGGTACTTAAAATTGTGAAAATTGTCGAGTTTAGATTTTTGGGTTATGTTGGCTGTGAAAGCAACTCTAGATAACTGAAGGAAAGTTGAAAATGTGATTTTGGAAGGGATATAAGTTCAAATGTGAGTTGTGGTATATAAGATTGTTGAAAAGGTCCAAGGCAGAATTTTCTGCATAATTGACAGTAGAATAAACCAGTTTTTAGGAGCAGACCAGGCCCTATTTTTAAATGAAATTATTTTTTCATGAAACTTTAATGTGTTATGAACGTCTCCTAAAAAATTCAGAATTTATTGATGAGTGATTTGGAAGAAACGAATTTTTAAAGATTGATGGATTCTGCAGAAACTTCTATTTTTCTATTGCAGAAGCACCAACTTATAACCTACTTAATTTATAATTCTGAAGAGTTTTTGAGCTGAAACCAACAGAAATTTCAATCCTTATGTGTCCAAAATCTTCAGTTTAAATTTTGTGTCAAAACTTTTTTTAACCAATTAGATATATCGCAAAAAGTGTGAGTTGCTCGCTGGATTTTGAAAACAGATTTTTAAAAGGTAGTGCTGTGTTTCTAACCTCATAACTTTTTCATATGATATGATAATGATCTGGAATTTGATTCGTTGAAAAATTGGAAGAGTCTTTCTTAAGATCATAAATTAGATTTTTAGGGCATTTTATAAATTTATTGCCCCTGCTGTTTTTCTGCACTTTTAAAAAAATCGTGACAACATCTTTTTAAAAGAGGTAGTACAAGTTTAAACTAGGAACAAATTACCTCAATACCAAGTTTTAGATTTTAAAACAGCATTATTAATATAGGCAATGAAGGTTTAAGAATAATTGGTGATGCGGAGGTATGTATAATTAGACGGTAATGCGGAGGTACGCTTTATAATATTGGTGATGTGAAGGTAATAAAGGAAGAGGAAAATAGAAAGTCATATATAAAATGGGTAACCGTAACAGATAACAATTTGAGAAAAGTATATATATTAAATGGGCCTTGTATCAGACTGCTAATGCGAAAGTGTCTGCCTAACGGATAGCCTGAGATTGCTAATGCGCGAATATTCGCCTAACTGATAGCACTGTTTCTTACTGTGATGCACATTAAAATGTTATTATAAGGAGGCCTAACTTACACGGATAACCGTGATGTCAAGGTGCCTAACTGACACAGTAAAGGAACCATATTTAGGATTCACTCCGAGTAATGTCGGGTTGCGGATAGACAAGACATGCATAATCTTGTTTGAACATATGAACTTCCTCTAAATTGTTTATTGTCATTTCCTAATTGTTTGTACTATCTACTTGTTGAATGTATATTTGTACCTTGTATCTTTATGTTTGTTCTTTTTCTGTTTCACTTAGAGATAAAGACCCTAAGTTCCCCGTTTACCTTGCTGAGAACTCTAGGTTTTCACCATTCTTCTCTTTCTTTCTCCCCTTCCCAGATGGGATCGACAGAGGAGTCCGTTGAGTTTCGGGTTTCGGTATATCGCCCACGTTTTGATCCTGACATGCCGTACGTGTTCATTCTAGCAGAAGACCATTCCGGAGATTGACCTAGCTGAGTTTTTACTCCTTTTGACGATTAATAGTATTACTTTTCCCTCGTTTTTGTAGTACTTTTAGATGGATAGGACCTCTTAGTAGTTGGTTCCAGTTTAGGAAACCCGTGTGAGGGTTAGGACTGACTTCCTCTTTTGTATCTGTATATAAAACTTGGAGTAGTACTCGACTTTTGATAAATGATATGTATCTCTAAACTTAACTCATGTGTATATTTATATATATGTATATATGTTATTTTCTATTACCATATATTTATCTATGACATAGCTTTAAGAACTAACCTTACGAGCAACTAAATGATATTTCACGATTAATGGTTTATTTATGCTAAGCCGATAAAGGCTTTTATTAATATTTGTTTACAAAATCTGAGTCTAGAGCGAGCTAAGTAGATCCTTACGACGAGTAACACCTGAACGTTTGGCATTGGTCATGACGAGTCGAAGGTTGGGGTGTTATACAGTGAAAATCAATGGATACTATAAAAGGACAGTATTGATCGACTTTTAAATGTAGAATATTTTTATTTTTTGTATAGTGATTATCTTCTTTTCATCAAAAGGTAAATTACAAATTTTCTATGTTTTTTTTATATAGTTCTTCATAGAGTTATGTATCTAATTGAAAATTCTAATTCAATCAATTATAGTTTAGATATTAATTTATTTTTTTATTCTCTTTATGACTTTATATATTTTATTTTATTCTCAATTTATTGATTTTTATTAATTAATTTTTTTAATCTTTTGTTCTATTATATGTAATTATGTTGCATATAAATTTTTAAAGTGAATTGATCAATTTATGAATATATTTTTTATTTTTAGAAATAATAATGAAAACATATTGTAATTACAATACATAATTAAACATATGCATACAATTTTTAAACTAACATTATATTAAAATTAAATTAAACAATATATAAAAAATTTAATTATTTTAAGAAGAAAGAAAGAAAGAAATTATAAATTAAATCTGTATTATTTTATATAAACATATTTTTTTATATACAAGTTTGCTTTTTCTGATATTTATATATAATTCTAATTTCAAATTATAAATATTAGTGTATCATTAGACGCTAACGTGCCAAGTGATTCAGTCTTTTATTATTAGATGTGTATAAAAATAAATAAAAATAATATTAGTTAGGATAATAAGTTATCTATAATTTAATTAAAATATTTTTAAGATCAAGTTGTAAAAATAAAAGATATTTTTTTATAAATTATATATAATAAATAATATTTTAAGAATAAAATTGTTGATTAACTCTTTTTAATTTTTATATCTTTATTATATTTTTAGTATAATTAATAATATTTAAAAAAATTATTTTAATATATAATTTTTGTCTTTATTCTTAAAATTTTTTGGATCCGTCACGAAAGATAGCACAACGACTTTTTGTAAGACTTTAAATTTTTAAAAATTAAATAATGAGTTATTTGTAATTTATTATTTTATTTAAAGAAACTTATTATTATTATTATTATTATTATTATTATTTCCCTTTGGCCGAAGCCTTAAGGGAATTAAGATAAAAAAAGCCAAAACGTGGCTTGCATGCTTAATTATGTACATATATATCATTCTTATTAATGTTTCTTTTATACATATATCATCATGGCACATGTTTCTTTATTTATTCTAACTTTGACACCTATAATGCCTAAACGCCACAAATCACCACTCATCATTAATATTTTTGTTTTGTTCTTCATGCATCACCGAACATGCATTTGGAGAGAAAGAAAAGAAAGAACAGAGAAGAGAGAAACCGTAAACTTCCTTGAGCTTCCGAGTTTGATTTCTTGTAATACGTAACTTCAGTAAAAAATCTAATCCGATAACAGTGTTTGTATCCTCTTTCTCTATATATTGATGTTATTGTTGTCTGGTAGAAGTTGACGGTGACGTAGCTCCTCTTCCCCTTGAGTTCGGCTAACTGGAGTTCTAGAAAGCATAGACGATTTCTGGCTTTCTCCTTCAGCAGCTCGGTCAGAAGGCTTCTCCGGAATTTTCGATGATTTTGATTTCATACGAAAGTAGGGGGTTTGTTTTTAAAATTAAATGTTTTAATTTAAGAATGTCTAAAAATCTTATTGAATAATTGCAAATAATTCATAAGTGTGTAGTATTACTAATCGATGAGGATTGGTTGATTTGTGGTTGTGAATGGTATTTAATTGGCGTGGTTTGTTAAAATGAAACATGAATTGAGTTTGGATTGAGATTGTGTTTGTTGCTGAAATTTTTAATCATGTTAAATAATTTCTTGGTTTGGTTGTTTATCTGAGATTTATTTGATGATAGTGGACTCTGTTGCAAGCTGGTTTGGGAATTGTTGTATTGAACTTTAAGGTGAACCGTTGGTTACTAAATTGAAATAAAGTAAGTTGATTATTGAGAAAATAAAGGAGCCCGAAGGAGTGTTGAAGTCTAATTTTTAAGAGGATGTTTTGTCTGAGTTTTTGTAAAAGTATACAAAAAAGTGATTTTGTTTTGAAAACCTGATTTAAATATGTATTTACGTTAAAAAGTAAATTTTGTATTAAAAATCTGATTTACAAGCTTATTTTGAGAAATGATTTTGAAATTGAATTTGGTTAGCTTTTAGATTTGTAAAATGATTTGGCATTGGATTTTGGACTGACTGATTTATCAAGGATAATTTTTGAGAATAAAAATTGATTTGGTTGGGACCTAGAAGGGTGGCATAGTCCGAATTTAAGAGAAAATGCTGGCAAAATTTTTATAAAACTCTAAGACTTTGTTTAAAGCGTTATTTAAAAGCAAATATGATTCAAGAATAGTATTTGATTTTCGATTTACTAAGAAAAGTATAATGTTTAAATTCAATCTTTTGAGGAGAGATTCTATTTTAAATTATGATTTGAGTTTGGTTTGTTAAGAAGAAGAAAGAAGGAGAAAAGAGAACACGGTACGTGCGATTTATGAAATGAGTAAAAGGTTACGAGAGGGTGACGGAACGTAAATGGTTATGGTGCCAATGGAAGAATGTTAAGTTGTGAGCTGTATATGTGAAACATTGTGCGGGGACGCCCGTGTGTATGGAATGGCTTCCAGGAGAAAGTGACACATGCTTCAGTTGGAGAATCAGCGCCTGCAAGTACTTGCAGAGGTTATGTTCGGCATACTTCAGCTGGAGAATCAGCGCCTGCAAGAAGTAGAAACTTGCAGAGGTTATGACGCTGGAATGCCTTATCTGACTTGCGAGTCGGATTGCGTCGGGTGCGGGTCGAAACCGACAAATGAGCTCATTACCTACGATAAGACTAGACATGCATCATCATTGTTTGCACATTTGCATTTGATTGTGTTTGCTTATCTTGTCTCTTTGTGATTGTGCTGTTTGTCTTATTGCTATTTGTTGTGTGTTGATCTATTTTATGTGTTGTTAGTTTGTGTATTGAGGTGACTGAGAACTGAGGTTGTGGTTGAGATTTGTCTTAAGTTCAGAAATTTAAAGAAGGTAAGTAATTATATAAAGTAATAGTAAAAAGTATTTTCAAAAGGTTTGATAAAAATATGGTTTTATTGAGTAAAGTTAATTATTTGCATTTTATTTCATTACTCTTTCGGCATTCCCACTCCCTACTGAGAACATGTGGTTTGTTCTCACCGCAAATCTTCTACCCTTTCAGTGACACAGGTTCGAAGACTAAGTTTGAAGCTGCGGAGGGCTATTAGTTTTATTGAAGTTGAGTTATTTGTTGAGTTACTTTCATAGAATTCCCCCGCCTTTGTTATAAAGATTTTATTTTTATACAGAGGGATAGGAATTGTATCTAAATTCCTTTTGATTTCTTTTGTACAATATTTATTGTTATTAATAATTATGTGATTGTTATTACTTAGTGTTCTTTGATTATTGGGTTTGATTAAATAAAAAAATACAAATTTTCGGCATATTCTTAAAATTGAAATGCGATATCGAACTAAAGGCTCAATATTAATTAGTAAATAAGGAAAATAGGTTAGTAACGCCTTATTTTTGGTATGATCATGACGTGCTAAAAGTTAAGGTGTTACATTATGGTATCAGAGCAGTTCGTCCCTGTTAGAGCCTTGGGAATGGACTGATTATGCTTCACTGCATACTCTGAGTGTCTGTCATGCAATAGGACTTGTCTTAATGACAAGAGTTTGAGTTTTAGATGCATGACTGTCTGTTGATTAATGTTGTTAGCTTACCATTGCATACCTCATAGTGTTAAGTCTGGCCAACTTAATACTAATGATTTATGTGTATGGGAACACCAACGGATTATCATAGACAAAGTAGAAGTAATAAATGATGCGAATCATGGGATTTAGGAATGATAGAAGTTATGTTTTAGAGATTAGTTCACTTCAACGCAAAATCTATATTCGTTCCAAAGTGACTTGGTGTTATCTCCTCCTTAATTGCTAGCAATGAAATTCTTTGTTTCGAAATATTTTTTGAAAAAAATGGTTCAAATATTTTTGACCATATCATATCGTTCATATATATATTTTTGTCTGATTATGTTCCAAGTCGTTGCTTGAATCTTTTGGAACATTCAACTTTGTCATTGTTCATAAGTTTTGTACTCCTTGACTTGACCTTGAATTTATTTTGGCGCGATAGATAAATGATCTCTGGCTCCTTAGATACATTGTCATTGACTTTGACTGCCGATATTTGTGAACCTTGTATTCCTTGAATTCAGTTTGAATTTGCTTTGACTTAATATACTACATTTTCTTTCATTGCTCCTATCAAAGTTCCTTACCTCATATTTCTTTCGTAAGGTATAGTTTAACTCTCCTTCCGACATACTTCATTATCTATATATCATTTTTTGATTGCAATTCTATTCATCCTTCTGAATTCCTATGACCATTATCTATGATGCTCAACTTTTCTTTCTAAATCTTGGATTTCCTTGTTCAAATTTGAACTTAATTGTTAAAATTTCAAGTTCTCATATTTTAAGATTTAATTCGCATTAATCATATCATACAAATTTTGCACCACATTGCACTTTTTATTAGTTTTCATGTAAGGTAATTTTTTTATGTTTGAAAATTAAACATGTCAAATCTTTCTATTTTTTTATATGTTTGAGAGTGAAGTTGATACAAATCTTTTTTATTTTATATCAATTTTTGAGGACAAAAAATTTTATAAGTGAAATAAGATGTAAGACTTCATATTTTTTAAAATTAAATAATGAATTATTTATAATTTATTATTTTATTTAAAAAAATTATTATTATTATTATTATTATTATTATTATTATTATTATTATTATTTCCCTTTGGCCGAAGCCTTAAGGTAATTAAGATAAAGAAAGCCAAAACGTGGCTTGCATGCTTAATTATGTACATATATATAATTCTTATTAATGTTTCTTTTATACATATATCATCATGACACATGTTTCTTTATTTATTCTAAATTTGACACCTATAATGCCTAAACACCACAAATCACCACTCATCATTAATATATTTGTTTTGTTCTTCATGCATCACCGAACATACATTTGGAGAGAAAAAAAAGAAAGAAGAAAAAAAAGAAAGAAGAGAGAAACCGTGAACTTCCTTGAACTTCCGAGCTCAATTTTTTGTAATACGTAATTTTAGTCAAAAATTTAATTCGATAAAAGTGTTCGTATCCTCTTTCTCTACATATTGACGTTATTGTTGTTCGGTAGAAGTTGACGGTAACGTAGCTCCTCTTCCCCTTGAGTTCGGCTAATTGGAGTTCTAGGAAGCATAGACGATTTCTGACGCTTTCTCCTTCAGCAGCTCGGTCAGAAAGCTTTTCCAGAGCTTTCGATAATTTTGATTTCATACGAAAGTAGGGGGTTTGTTTTTAAAATTAAATATTTTAATTTAAGAATGCCTAGAAAGCTTATTAAATAATTGCAAATAATTTATAAGTGTGTAGTATTACTAATCGATGAAGATTAGTTGATTTTGTGGTTGTGAATGGTGTTTAATTAGTGTGGTTTGTTAAAATGAAACATGAATTGAGTTTGGATTGAGATTGTGTTTGTTGCTGAAATTTTTAGTCATGTTAAATAATTTCTTGGTTTAGTTGTTTATCTGAGATTTATTTGATGATAGTGGACTCTGTTGCAAGATGGTTTGGAAATTGTTGTATTGAACTTTAAGATGAACCGTTGGTTACTAAATTGAAATAAAGTAAGTTGATTATTGAGAAAATAAAGGAGCCCGAAGGAGTGTTGAAGTCTAATTTTTAAGAGAATGTTTTATCCGAGTATTTGTAAAAGTATACAAAAAAGTGATTTTGTTTTAAAAACCTGATTTAAATATGTATTTATATTAAAAAGCAAACTTTGTATTAAAAATCTTATTTACAAGCTTATTTTGAGAAATGATTTTGAAATTGAACCTGGTTAGCTTTTAGATTTGTAAAATGATTTGGCATTAGATTTTGGACTGACTGATTTATCAAGGATGATTTTTGAGAACCGAAAATGATTTGGTTGGGACCCTAGAAGGGTGGCATAGTTCGAATTTAAGAGGAAATGTTGTCAAAATTTTTATAAAACTCTAAGACTTTGTTTAAAGCGTTATTTAAAAGCAAATATGATTCAAGAATAGTATTTGATTTTCGATTTACTAAGAAAAGTATAATGTTTAAATTCAATCTTTTGAGGAGAGATTCTATTTTAAGTTATGATTTGAGTTTGGTTTGTTAAGAAGAAGAAAGAAGGAGAAAAGAGAACACGGCACGTGCGATTTATGAAATGAGTAAAAGGTCACGAGAGGGTGACGGAACGTAAATGGTTATGGTGCCGATGGAAAAATGTTAAGTTGTGGGCTTTATATGTGAATCGTTGTGCGGGAACGCCCGTGTGTATAGAATGGCTTCCAGAAAAAAGTGGCACATGCTTCAACTGGAGAATCAGCGTCTGCAAGTACTTGCAGAGGTCATGTTTGGCATACTTCAGCTGGAGAATCAGCACCTGCAAGAAGTAGAAACTTGCAGAGGTTATGCCGCTGGAATGCCTTATCTGACTTGCAAGTCGGATTGCGTCGGGTGCGGGTCGAAACCGACAAATGAGCTCATTACCTACGATAGGACTAGACATGCATCATCATTGTTTGCACATTTGCATTTGATTGTGTTTGCTTATCTTGTCTCTCTGTGATTGTGCTGTTTGTCTTATTGCTATTTGTTGTGCGTTGATCTTTTTTCTGTGCTGTTAGTTTGTGTATTGAGGTGACTGAGAACTGAGGTTGTGGTTGAGATTTGTCTTAAGTTCGGAAATTTAAAGAAGGTAAATAATTATATAAAGTAATAGTAAAAAGTATTTTCAAAAGGTTTGATAAAAATATAGTTTTATTGAGTAAAGTTAATTATTTGCATTTTATTTCATTACTCTTTCGGCATTCCCACTCCCTACTGAGAACGTGTAGTTTGTTCTCACCTCAAATCTTCCACCCTTTCAGTGACACAGGTTCAAAGACTAAGTTTGAAGCCGCGGACGACTATTAGTTTTATTGAAGTTGAGCTATTTGTTGAGTTACTTTCATAGAATTCCCTCGCTTTTGTTATAAAGATTTATTTTTATACAGAGGGATAGGAATTGTATCTGAATTCCTTTTGATTTCTTTTGTACAATATTTATTGTTATTAATAATTATGTGATTGTTATTACTTAGTGTTCTTTAATGATTGGGTTTGATTAAATAAAAAAATTCAAGTTTTCGGCATATTTTTAAAGTTGAAATGCGATATCGAACTAAAGGTTCAATATTAATTAGTAAATAACAAAAATAGGTTAGTAACGCCTTATTTTTGGTATGATCATGACGTACTAAAAGTTAGGGTGTTACACTTCTCAACTTGAATAAAATTTAATACAATTACAAAAAACACAGTAATCGTGTATATAACATTTTAAAATAAAATGTATGTTTGCAAGTATTTGAATAAAGAAAATGTATTATATAATAATATATTTTTAACAAAATTTACTATAACAACATTTTTTAATTTTAGCAAAAAATATAATTATTGCTACGTGGTATGATTTGGAGACTCTTGCGGATGACAAAAAAGACTTTTCAACCCAAGCATTTGTGTGGAGCCACAGGATGTGGTTATGTGATAATGAAAATTTATGATAAATTGCCATATTAAAAATGAGCCACTAAATTTCTTAAAATTTTATAAATTACCCTGGTCTTTCAAGAATCAGAAAATTCTTTTTCTACATTAAAACTTTTCATCACCAAATCACTTTTTCACATAAAAATCGATACTTTAGGTAAATATCTATACTCAATAATCAAAATTCAAAAAGGCAAACTTGTAAAACTATATCCAAATCAAATTTAAGTATGTAAACAGATAAAATTACTCAATTGAAGAAGAAGAAGAAGAAATCCAGTAAAGGAAAACTCGTACGACCATATTCTAAACCAAATTCAAGTATTTAAACAGATAAAATTACTCAATTGAAGAAGAAGAGGAGGTGGCAGTGGGTTGGTGCAACGAGAACAGAGAATGTAGTTGTTCATACCCTAACCCAAAACATAAGTGAAGCCCAATTAGGCTAAGAGGCCCAATCCAAAAAGATTGGCCTTCATCGTGTATCCGACCTCTACTAAGAAGTCGGGGTCAACATCAACAAGCAGTCAGCACTTATCTAAGTGAATAACTGCTTCTTTAAATCTCTCACCCACTTCTAGAAGAGAGATCCCAACAATCTTAAGATAAAGGGACGGTTATCCACCATCAGAAGTGGAACTACTTTAGCGGTGGTTATTGGTTCCTTCCCTATAAATACACTGACACCGTTAGGTAAATTTAATTTTCAATACATTCAAAACCTGCTTAACCCTTGCTGACTTAGGCATCGGAGTGTCTTTACAGGTACCACCCTCCATTCCTCAAAGCATACAACTCAGACGGAGGCTCTCAAGCAGTAACAGCTCGGACACCACCCTCCTTCAACATTTGGGCCTTTCATTCAAGTCCAATCATCCGGTTCTAGGTAAGCCCTAGAACATTGGCACCGTTATCAGGGACTCGGAGATCAACACAATATGGTGGACAACCAGCATGAAGACAGACACACTGCATCAGAGTTTGATCAAGAGCATCAGGACGCGGTCAACAACGACCGAGCGATAATATCTCTACAAGAAGCGAAAGGACTACACAGTGAAGGCCCCTCGAATATCCAGGGACCGAAAAAAATTTCCTCTAAAGTTCATCAGTCCGGAAAAGACGGGCAGCCTCACTCTACTAACCAAATGGGACTATTACATGGCCACCAAGGTCGTCTCGAACAACTAGAACATGAGCTTAAACGATAGCGTGAAGCGGAGCGAAGCCTATGGAGAGAGATCGAGCGTCGAAGAGAGCTTGAAGAAAAGCTCTCGAGGTTGGAATCCAACCTCCGAAATAAGGATTCTCGCCGTGATCGAGAAGACACCCCGTTAGGGAAAGAATATCCATTTATTGAGGACATCATGAGGGCTAAAGTTTTCAGAAACTTTAAAAGTTCTGACATGGATCTGTATGATGGGACGAATGACCCGAAGCATCACCGCAGTAACTTCAAAAGTCGGAGGTACTTAGCTGACACATCGGACGCTACTCGCTGCAAGGCCTTTCCGATGACCTTGACAAAGGCGACCATGAAGTGGTTCGATAGCCTTCCCCCCAGGTCAGTCACCAGATTTGATGACCTCTCATGCTAGTTCCTCACACGCTTCTCAATCTAGAAGGACAAAGTCAAGCATGCACCTAACCTACTAGAAGTGAAACAGGAGGTTGGAGGACCTCTGAGAAACTACATGGAAAGATTCAACAAGGCGTGCTTGGAAATTCAAGACTTGCCTACTGAAGCAGTGATAATGGGTCTCGTTAATGGACTTCAAGAAGGACCCTTCTCCCAGTCCATCTCAAAGAGACGCTCGACTTCCTTGAGTGATGTACAAGAACGAGCTGAGAAGTATATCAATATGGAAGAAAATGCCAGGATACGAGAACCGAGCTGGCGGCTAGGGCACCCCCCACCAATCAAAAGAAAAGGAGAGAGAACCCAAGAAAAAGGAAGAAGTCAGATCTGAAAGGCCTAGAAGATATCACTCTTACACTCCTCTATGAGTTTCCCTAGTCGATGTATACAGGAAAATTTGTCACACTGAAAAGCTCACTCCGTCATGACCCACCAAGAGTAGAAAGGGGGGAGCCATAATGAATACTGTGAATATCACAAACTGTATGGACATTCCACTAATGATTGCTACGACCTAAAAAATGTGATAGAAAAGTTGGCCAGGAAAGGTTGGCTAGACAGATATCTCATGGAAAGGTCGGACAATCATGGGAAAAGAAAAAGAGATGATGAAGGTCACGGACAAAGAAGTCCACCTCCGTAAACCCCAGAACGACATATTCATATGATATCAGGAGGATTTGTGGGAGGAAGGTTGACCAAATCATCTCGAAAAAGGCATTTGAAGGAAGTCTATCAAGTTAGAAATGAAGGGTCCGACCTCCCAACTATCTTTTTCACCAAGGAGGACGGGCAAGGTATTATGCCCGAACTCGATGATCCGGTAGTAATCACTATGATTCTCTCCAACACTCATCTACATAGAACTATGGTGGATCAAGGGAGCTCAACTGACATCTTGTTCAAACCAGCATTCGATAAGTTGGGATTAGATGAGAAGGAGCTGAGAGCATACCCTGATACTCTCTTCGGACTGGGGGACACTCACATTAAGCCACTAGGCTTCATTCCCCCTGCACACAACTTTTGGAAAGAGAATGTGAAGTTTGTAGTAGGCTTAGAGAAGGGGGTTGAATCTATGTCTTTCTTTTAAGTTACTGAAATGACCCTTTAAAACAAACTTTCAATTCTAATTCTGTTTGAACTCAACAGCAAAAAATTTATGAGACAATTTATTTTTATCTCATGAATATCAGAAAACAGAACGTAGCATAGAAGAGAGAAGCTAACACCAGCATGTATCCTGGTTCGGTTGTCATGTGCTATGCAACCTACGTCTAGTCTCCTCCACAACAATGGAGGAATTTCCACTATAGTTATAAGTATTACATACACCAATTTCACAGGATTGACACAATCCTTTCACACTCAAGTTCTAACCTAACTTGACATTGGCTTTGCTAATACCTAACTCTTCACTCTTAGTGCTAATCCAACTAAGAAAGGGATACCTAACAGGTACAAGATACAAGACACTTAATCAACCTAAAAAAATCTGAAATAACTCTAGGCTTTTCTCTCAAGTGTATCACTCAGTCTTTTTTCACTCTTGGCTTTTACTTGAGCTCTCTCACTATGCCTTTTCACTCAAGAAATTATAGAAAGATAAATATTGAAAAGTAAATTACAATCTGTAAGACATGAAGGAGATTGACTTCATCAATAACCTCTTTGCTATGTGATAACCAGATTTGTAAGCCTCTGATTTAGTTCTTCAATATTGGCCGAATGCTTCTTTGAAAGAAAGCATTATCCAAATAGAGGAACTTCTTCAGGAAACTCTTCATAGAACACAACTCAATAACACTGGTTTTCTCTCCTTGGCTTCTGAACGAACAGCAAACCTCTTTTATCTCCTTGCATGTTGCTGGCCTGCTCTCTCTAGGTCAACTTCTTGAACTCTGTGCTTCACCAACCCATCCGTTCAGTTTCTCCCATCTTTACTCAAATTAGGGATTTTGCTTCTGACCATCTTTTTTACTGAAAGCCTCAATACAGCAACCACAACTAGTCTTCCAATGGTAAACCAGATCTCAGCCATTAAGAAACTACTTGGTCCCCAAGAATCACTTGTGATCGTAGATACACAGCAGTGAAGAATAGAAATCAACTTTTCTTTGTATCCCATTTCGGACTGAGCAGAGAGTTGGAAAGAGGAGAAGAACATATGATGCATGCATAAGGAAATGGGTTACCTTTTAGCTCCTAATCTTTTCTTGAAGTGGTTTGAAATGGTTGATTAGACCTTACCTTTTCTTGCCTATCCTTCTCTTTCTTCCTTCTTCTGTGAATAACTTAGGAAAGAAGCACTCTCTTTCTTTCTTTGAGTTCTGACCAAAGCAGGCAAAAGTGTACGTTGATTTGGTGAAATCAAGTGAGAGAGAATTTGCTTGCTGAATATCACTTTATTTGGCATGTTTTGATTTCTCATCTTTTTTTCCTTTTGGGCTTTATTTGTGTTATTAACCCACCAGCCTTGTTTCATTTTCCATTCAATTTGGGCTACGGTATTGATTTGTTTTTGGCATGTAACAATAAATAATTAGCTTCCTATAATTATATACAATCAACATTTAATTATTTATTTTGCCCAATTAAATAATGTTTGTCATCACTAATTAATTTAGTTAATTTCTTAACTCAACAGAATGAAATCCAAGACCTTAAGCATCGACTTCATTGTCATTGATGTAGCTTCTGCCTACAATGCCCTAATAGGCAGAACAACCCTAAATCGGCTTGGAGCAGTGGTTTCTACTCCCCATCTTTGCATGAAGTTTCCAACACCGGAAGAGATTGCTACCATCAGAGGAGACTAGAAGCTGGCGAGAAAGTGTTACAATGAAAGCCTAAACCTAAGAGGTAAAGGCAAAGAAGTCAATACCATTGAACTCGGAGGAGTCCTAGTTAAAGAAGAACTACGGCCACAGTCCGGAGGAAAGGCCGAAGAGGTACATATCGGGCAAGAGATAGGGAAGAACACCAGCATAGGAGCCAATTTAGCAGAAGACCTGAAGCAGAAGCTAGTATAACTCCTACAAGAGAATTCCAATCTCTTTGCCTAGAAAGCTTTCGACATGCCCGGAATAGATCCCGAACTCATATCACATAGATTGGCTATTCATTTGGGATCCCGACCTGTTCAGCAAAGAAGACGGAAGCTAGGACCTGAATGGGCTCAAGTGGTCAAAGGGCAAGTGCAAGCCCTCCTAGAGGTAAGCTTTATTAGAGAAGTCAAGTATCCAGCCTGGCTGGCAAATATGGTATTGGTCAAAAAATAGAATGGCAAATGGAGGATGTGTGTTGACTATACCGTTCTCAACAAGGCATGTCCGAAAGACCCATATCCTTTACCCAATATTGATACCCTAGTAGACTCTAACTTGGGATATCAATATTTGTCATTCATGGATGCCTACTCGCGATATAATCAAATCCCGATGTACAAGCCAGACCAAGAGAAGACATCGTTCATCACGCCCAGAGCGAACTATTGCTACATGGTCATGCCATTTGGATTAAAAAATACGGGGCCCACATATCAAAGGCTGACAAATAAGGTGTTTGCACCTCGGGAGAACTAATGGAGATATATGTGGACGACTTATTGGTAAAGACTAAGGATGACACCTGCCTCCTGAGCGACCTCACGCAAGTCTTCAACACCATAAGAATGCATGGGATGAGACTAAATCTTGATAAATGCATCTTTGCAGTGGAAGCTAAAAAATTTCTAGGATTTATGCTAACATAAAGGGGGATTGAAGCTAACCCTGATAAGTGTAAGCGGTCCTGGAAATGAGGAGCCTGACCTGTTTAAAGGATGTTCAGCAGCTGAATGGCCGACTTACAGCTCTTTCTAGGGTTTTGGTAGGATCAGCATTAAGATCCTTACCACGTTTTGCCCTACTAAGTAAAGGATGCCATTCTGAATGGACTTCTGAGTGTGAAGAAGCCTTTCAGGAGTTCAAAAGGTTTCTAAGCCAATCTCCAATTCTTACCCAACTAATATCAGGGGAAGAACTTGTGTTATATATAGCTGTCGCCGAGAAGGCCATGGCGTCAGCATTAATACGAGAAGATGGGGTTGGGTAGCATCCTGTCTACTTCACAAGTAAGGTATTACAAGGCCCTGAACTAAGGTATCAAGAACTCGAGAAGTTCGCATGCGCCTTAGTCGTAGCATCTAGAAGGCTTCGGCCTTATTTTGAAACTCATACTATAAGAGTTCGAACGAACCAGCCCATGAAGCAAATCCTTCAGAAAATAGATGTTACGGGTATAATGGTTCAATGGGCTATAGAGTTATCCAAATTTGACTTGAAATACGAAACTCAGACAACTATCGAAGCCCAATGCCTCACCGACTTCATGGCCGAATACGCAGGAGATCAAGATGAGGCCTCCACAACCTGGGAATTATAAATGGATAGCTCCTCCAACAAAGTCAGAAGTGGTGCAGGCATAATACTAGTTAATCAAGAAGGAACTCAAATAGAGCTCTTGTTGAAATTTGAATTTCCGGCCTCCAATAATCAAGCAGAATTTAAAGCCCTGATTGCTGGGCTAAATCTAGCCAAAGAAGTCGGAACTACCTTCAGTGACTCTCAAGTCGTGATTTCCCAGATTAATGGAGAGTATTAGGCAAAAGATCCCAACATGAAGAGGTACTTGGAAAGAACACTCGAGCTTCTTAGGGAGTTCCTCGAAACTGAAGTCAGACACATAACAAGGGAGTTCAACAGCAGAGCCGATGCCCTTTCCAAACTGGCAAGTACCAAGTCGGGAGGAAATAATAGAAGTCTGATACAAGAAACTCTCCAGGAACCCTCGGTCACAATGACGGATAACAGGCTGAACATCTTGCAAGTCTCCGGCCTAGACCTCGGGTGGATGACACCTCTGACCAAATACTTAAAATTTGACATCCTTCCTGAAGAACAAAAGGAGGCTCAAAAACTTATAAGGGAAGCATAGAACTATACCTTGGTGCAAAATGTTCTTTAGAGAAGAGGGATATCAACACCATTGCTGAAGTGTGTCCCAACCTCTAAGACGGCAGAAATCCTGGAAGAAATACATAATGGCATCTGCAAAAACCATCTCGGAGCCAGATCCCTAGCAAGGAAAGTAATCCGAGCCGGGTTCTTTTGGCCAACCCTACAAAGAGATGCCACCGACTTTGTGAAAAAGTGTCAACCATGTCAGATGCATGCAAATTTTCACGTCGCTCCCCCAGAAGAGCTCATTAGTGTGACTTCTCCATGGTCCTTTACAAAGTAGGGACTGGACCTATTCGGACCTTTCCCTCAAGCGCCAGGACAAGTAAAGTTTCTCATTGTGGGAGAAGACTACTTTACTAAGTGGATAGAAGCAGAGCCATTAGCTACTATTACGGCACAGAGAAGTTGGAAATTTCTGTATAGAAATATTATCACTCGATTTGGAGTCCCACACTCCATCACAACTGATAATGGTACACAATTTACTGACTCTACATTCAGAAGCTTGGTGGCTAGCATGAAAATCAAGCATCAATTCACCTCGGTCGAGCATCCCCAAGCAAATAGACAAGCAGAGGCAGCCAATAAAATTATATTGGCAAGGTTAAAGAAAAGGCTTCAAGAAGCAAATAGAGCTTGGGCTGAAGAGCTTTCTCAAGTATTATGGGCCTACCGAACCACACCTCATTCAACTACTGGCAAAACACCTTTTTGACTTGCTTACGGCATCAAAGCCATGATCCCCATAGAGGTCAATGAGAAAAGCCCAAGGATGAGATTTTACAATGAGGTCAAAAACGTCCAAGCACACAGAGAGGAGCTCGAATTGCTCCCAGAAGTCCGGGAACAAGCCCAGATAAGAAAAGCAACAATAAAACAAAGGATGGCAACAAGGTACAACCAAAAGGTCATTCGAAGAAGCTTCACCTCAGACGACTTAGTACTCATCCGAAATGACATCGGAGTGAGCAAGTCGGGAGAAGGAAAATTCGCTGCAAATTGGAAAGGACCCTACAAGATAGTTGAGGTCTTTGGAAAAGGCTACTATAAAGTGTCCGATCTAGGAGGATCCTAGCTTCCAAGGTCATGGCACGCTTGCAATATGAAGAGATATTACAGCTAGAAGCGAACCTCGCTCCCTGATTTACTATTTTTCCCGACTTCATGGTTTTGTCCCAAAAAGGGTTTTTCTAGAGGGGGTTTTAATGAAGCATCAAAGCGAGGGCTAGGGGTAGAAAATTCAATCCCTTAGTAGCAAAAGCACCCTTGTAAGGCCACAGTGCATTAGTAATAATATCTCTCTTTTAACTATTTATCTTTCTCTTTAGAAATTCCATTATTACTCTACGATATGCACTTACTTAAACTCGAAAAAGCGCAAAAATCCGTTGACCAACCTAACATAGTCGGCTAGATAAAGCCACGAGGTACAGGTCGGTGTAAAGAGGTTATAAAAGTCAATCATAAATAGCTCGGAAATAATATAGCTAATGACTTATAAGTCGGAAAGCCCGAGTAAAATAAAATGCATCGCAAGAATAACCTAAGTCATGAAAACGATTCAATAAATTAAGTAAAATTGAATGTATAACGTCCAAATAATGGAAGCTAAGAGATTCGAAGATTCTTTAAGAATTCAAAGGAAAAAAGGATTCCTTGGAGAAACTTTTATCAAAATCACTCAAGAAAAAGTTTTCTCAAAAACTTCACTGAGCAATGAAAACATTGTCCTCAGACAAACGTCTGAGCCTTCTCAAAAGCTTTACAAAACTAAAGCAGCAAAAGGTTTAACAAAAAGCCTCGACTACTCAACAAAGTTTCATCCTATAATAAAAAGAAGCTTCATAATAAACAAATTGTTGTTAAAAGATCCTATAAAAAGGACCAAGTGTCAAGGAACCACAGCAAAATATACAAACAAATATAAAGAGTTCATAAAAAGGACCCACAAGTCGGGCCTTTAAAAATATCATCACTTGGGACCAAGAAGGGGGTTTGAGTCATCGGCAGGAGAAGAGGTTGGTTCGGCCACAAAAGTTGGAGGGGTCGGTGGGATCTCTTCAGCAACAGGAGCTAAAATCACATCGGGAGCCGCAGAAGAAGACGACATATCTACCCCACGGAGAGGGGATTCAATGATGCATTGCCCCGCCATCTTCAGCTCGGAATCAGTCTCGGGACGAGGAGGAAATACTATCTCACCATTAATAACCACCTTGTCGGGATGAAGACGTGACAGGTCCAAGTCGGGAGCAATAACTCCGACCTGCTCTTTTAGGACCCTAAACGCCTCTTCAGTGCCTTCAACAATAGAATCCTCTAAATCCTGATAGCCCTCCCGAAGCTTCTCCACTTCCTTTTTCAAATCAATATTGGCCGAAAAGATCCTAACATAGTTCTGTTCAGCCTTCTCTTTCAGACCCTCCGCCATTACACGCTGGCCTATTAAATTTTTCTCCCCCTCCCTGGTCTGGGCGAGCTCTTCCTTCAGCCTGTCATTCTCCTCCTGCAACCTGTTTTCCTCCTCCTGATACATGACAATCCTCCCTTGAAGATTTTCTAAAGATTGTTGAGTAGCACTCAAGGGTGTCTTGTCAAAAATATCAAGGAAGGAGGTGCAAACCCCAGCAGTCCGAATTCCTCCTCGGATTAAGATTTGAAGATGATTTCGAATAGCAGCATCATCCATAGCAATTTGGCTGTATGGAAGGATGTGCTTCCTAGTAAATTTTGGCCCATCAAAGCCGGCGTCCCCGACACTAGAGGCACCGGCTTCCGAGGTCTTGCGTTTTTTCTTCTCAGGTTCCGAGGAGTAATGAACTGGGGAAGTAGGGGCATGAGGAGGAAGAGGAGGGAAAAGTATTTATGAGATACCAGGGGCATAATCGTAAAATGGTTCAATCATTAAAGAATACATCGTTACCAATGTAACTGCCCCCCACATATAAACGCAAAAGTCAAACGGACGCGACGGTTGATTAGACACGATGATTGAAAATTCAAAATCACTTCAGTGTCAAAACTAAAATCACGTCGGTTTTCCGACTTGAAAAGAAATATTGACTTAAGCGTCCCCGAGTTTAATTAATACTCGAATCCAACTCATAACTAAGAGATTGGACTCGAGTAAGGGCATTGTTTATACCCTGGTCCAAAACATAAGCTAGGTCCAATCAGGCTAAGAGGCCCAATCCAAAAAGATTGGCCTTCATCGTGTATCTGACCTCCACTAAGAAGTCGGGGTCGACACCAATAAGCAGTCAACACTTATCCAAGGGAATAACTGCTTCCTTAAATCTTTCACTCACTTCTAGAAGAGAGATCCCAACAACCCTAAGATAAAAGGACGGTTATCCACCATCAGAAGTGGAACTACTTTAGCGATGGTTATTGGTTTCTTCCCTATAAATACACTAACACCATCAGGTAAACTTAAGTTTCAATACATTCAAAACTTGCTTAACCCCTTGCTGACTTAGGCATCAGATTGTCTTTGCAAGTACCACCCACCATTCCTCAAAGCATACAACTTGACGAAGGCTCCCAAGCAGTAACAGCTCGGAGACCACCCACCTTCAACATTTGGGCCTTTCATTCAAGCTCAATCATCCGATTCTAGGTAAGCCCCGAAACAATAGTGGATGATGGTGATGATGGTGGCTAAAAATGATGTTGAAGAGAAGGAGAGAGGACACTTAGCCTGTGGTGTTCTAGTTCATAAAGAGGAAGAGAGGAGAAAAGAGAAGAGGGGGCGATCCGTTAACTCTAGACGGAGACATTACAGAAGGAACAGAAGGTCTCATAGAGTTAATCATTAACTTTTCTTAAGGAGCGGAAAGAAGTTTCGTAAAATTGTTAGGAATGGAGTGAGGTTTCACTCTAAAATAAAATTAAAAAATATCAAAATTAGCTCATAATCAATTGGTTCGCGTTCTAGTCATACTTTCAAGTAATCATCAAATCATGTATTTGATGAACAACCAAAGATAGTTTTGGCAATTGACCGTATAGACTAATAATTAGTTACTAGAAACCCTTCCAATAAGGGAAAGGCTATATAAAACTATCAATTTGGCAATTGACAGTTAAGAAATCCTTCAAATATGAATGCTTCTACGAAGTCATATATAACATCATCCACTCGAATACCTTACAAGTCTGAGATTAACCTAATCAATGGTGGTACAACTAAGAATTGGATAAAATTCAACTAGAGCACAATTAATTTGTTTTCAATTTCTTAGCCTTAGAAGACAAAATATAGTCATCGTCAGAGTCATTCTCAGAGCTTGCATCCTCCGCTTTCCGCTTCTTGGACTGCTTCCTTGTGGAGTTTGGGGTCTTCTTCTTAGCAGAAGGTACAGGGGAGGTTGGGCTTTTCTTCTTGACCGTGACGGATCGTGTGCTTCCCTTTGCTGATGCTACAGCTTTAACCGGAGAAGTGAGCTTCGGCTGCAGAGCTTTCTTTTGCTTCTTTTCAAATATTTTCATTGCCACCTCTTTAGGAAGTAAGCCTGACTCCATCAACCTGCAGTTATATTCAATAAGAAATAAACAATTCGAATCCAAGATTCCAGATTAAAATGCAACACCAAACTCTTCAACATTACGCTAGGTCAAGTTTGCAGTAAAGGGGGGGGGGGGGGGGGGGGGGGGGGTTGAAAGATAGTGATCAGTTCAACTGGATGGAAACTGTTGATATTGCAACTTTAAGGAATATGCTATGAATCTATGGAATCATTAATCTCTAGCAGGCAATAGCAAAAGAAAAACCAGATACACAAATGCCAATTTGCAGATGCATTAGCAGACATCCTACAACCAATTACTGGTTCTGGGTTCACAAATTAAAGAGGCAGTGCATGTTTATAAGGTTAGTTAAAATTAAACATACACATCCTCCAAAATTTGACACGATTCAACCTGATCTGGAACACTACTAAGACAACCTTAAGATACTTTGCTTTAAGGTCAGTATTGAAAGTTAGTTCATCACAATGACCCTTTATGAAGGATGCATGATTACTCAAGCACAATATTGCAGGGGGGAAAGACAGGGAAAGCCTACCTCTACCTTTTAAAATGGATTCTCAATGTAACTGAAATTTATATTTCGTATAAAACATAAATTATAACAATATTAAAGAGCATGGTGCTACTAATACAAACTCCAGTTGGTTAGCAAGGGTCTTGTATCTAGCCTAATTTCGTATCACTTGATGACGCTGCAATTTTATAGGAATTCAGGCAAATGAGGCCCTAAATGAACTTGAAATTTCAGTAGTTTGAGACATTGCTATATATTCCAAATATAAATTGTGACAAAAATTTTAAAATTAGAAGCATTCTATGTATTTCTTGCATACACAGACACAGACACAGTTGATTCGTCAATTTCCTTTTCAACTCTATACCGATCTGTTGCTTAAAGGCAAAACTACACTATCAGTAGTGTCTCAGTTGCATATAAACAGTAATGTGTCTCCCACCCTTGACAAATCATGGTAAGGAAAGAAAAACTCACCAGACTTGTGACATTTCGCTTGTGGGAACTTGCTCATATAAACTCTCATAGAAAATCCTGAGAGGATCTTTCTGAAATGTCACAAGGAAACAAACACAACACACTGATTATACAAAACTGGAAAAGCTATAAGGAATAGGAGAATAAAGCATACATGTATAATGTATATAATTGTATATCTACCTCCTCAGGTGGATCTCGTTTCTGGCCAGGTAAATCATACACCTTTTTCGCTCTCTTCTTCTCCTGTTGCTGCTGTGAAGCAGAAGAAGCAGCAGCATCTTCCCCTTTCTTCTTTGTCTTCTTAGTTTCTTCCTCCTTGACCTTCTTCCTTTTCTTCACTACTTCCTTCATCCCCAAAAAACAGTACACATTTTAAGAGAGTAAAAAAAAAAATAAAAGAAGCAAAAATGGCCACATAAATTGTAGGAAGAAAGCTTCAATATTGAGAAACCTTGGAATTGTTGGAAGCTCTTTTGGCAATGGGCACGTCGTCGTCGTCGTCGGAGTACTCTTCCTTCTTGGGTTTGGAGCGAGACACAGCAGCGGAAGGCTTGGGCTTGAGGGGTTTGAAAGAAGAATCATTGTCAGAATCTTCTTTCTTCACATTTTGAAGCTTGGAGGTTGTGGCTTTTTTGGAAGACGAAGAACTCTTATTGTTGCTGTGGTTGGCGTCCTCTTTCTTTACCTGCTTCGATTCTTCAGACGGCATTCTTCCGGTGAAGGTGGCAGCAGCGCCACACTTTCCCTTGAGCAATCGCAGCAGAGTTGGGGTTTCGAGCTCCAAAACTTTGCGTTTTGAATTTGTTTGACTTTGACTTATTATTACTGAATATAATTGGGCCCCCAACAAGGCCTTCAATTTGACCCATCACCCTTGGGACTAGAGTTTATTTTTTTTTTTCTTGAAAAAGAAGAAGAATGCAGAAGCATATTTAATTAATTTAATATTTTAAATTTTTTTATAGTAACTAGTAACTACGTGTGTGTTTGGATTACAGTTTACAAACGGGAATTTATATAAGATTGATTTTGCAAACTTAATTTTGATGAAAAGTAAGTTTGTATTGAAATGATTATAGTAAAATAAATATTGTTTGGATTACACTATTCAAAATCACTTTTAGATGAAAAATTACTAAAATAAACATCAACTTAAATAATTTTTTTTATATTATCCAGTTATTTTAATTTAGATATTTGAATAATTTTATTAATTAATTTTATAATAAAATTAATATTTATTTATTAAAATAAAAATAACATATAAAAATTAGCAAAATATATTTTATATTAAAAATAAGAAATATGAATTATATATAAGAGTATTTAATCAAATATATTACATTTTTTCAAATTTTAAATATTAACGTGAAAATATTAATTTAGTATTTTTTTACATTTTATTTTTGTTTTAATACTCTCAATAATCTTATTCTTAATATTATTTTGGAATTCAACATATAATTTTATTAATACATATGATTAATTTTTTTATTTAATTTATCTTTTTTTAATGGGATCATAATTTATATTATAAAAAATTACAATAAAAAATTATATATACCAGAATTATAATTATACAAAAGAATACTAAAAATAATAAAATTAAATATTTATCCTGGTAGCGATGGAAATAAATCTAAAAATTCTTGATGATATATTTTATATAGTATATTTTTAGTTCTTTTAGTACTCTTTTTTAGTACCTATAGTTTTTTACTATTATTATTATTTATGGTTAATTTTTTGTTTAATTTACTTTACCTAATGTGATCAATAAATCATATTATGAAAAGATAATAATAAATATAATATACAAAAATCACAATTATAAGAGTGTATAATGTTAAATAAAAATTTAACAAAAAATAAAAATAATAAATAATAAAAAAAGAGAGTTCATATATAAGGAGAAATAATAAAAATTCCATAAATAATACAATAACATGTTTCAAGGATAAAATTGGTAAAGAAAAATAGATGTTTAATGTAAATAGCTAAAAGCTCGTTAGTGAAACGCAGAAGCTAGAAATTGTTGCTTCTAGCAAACTTGGGTTTGACATCAAAATCACTTCTGCGTTTGCCAAATCAAAAGTTAGCCAAACAAAAAATTAAAACTTTCAATAAGTTTAAACGTGCTTTTTCTCTTCAAACGGGTTTGCCAAACACACCCGTACGTAACTACTGATGAATGATGATCATTCGTTATTTTATCATGACTCTAGTTTAATTGAAAATATAGGTAATTAATATTTTATTTTTATTTTTATTTTTTTATATTTGAACTAACGTTAAATAACTTTTTTATTTTTTACTAAAATTATTGATTTTTTAATATTCTCTGATTTAATTTGGCCAAAAAGAATTATGAGTATGAGTATGAACAAAGAGTGCATATTATTCTTCTTCTAAAATAGACGGGTACAAGTTGTTTGGTATCAATCCTGGGTGGCGAATGATATAACTCGGTGGGCAATTGGGCATAAAAGCTCAAAGGAGAAAAAAAAGTTAAAAAATAAAAGAGATGGTTCGAGTTTGAAGTGGAGATAGAATCAAGAATCTGATCGAGTCAGTACCATCTCGGAATCTATTCTAAAGCCAACATAAATCAGAGAGTGACACACAAAGACAACCTTTTTTCTTTTCTCTTTTGCCTGCATTATAAATTCCAACTAGAGAGACTTAGGAGTTAAGAGAAAAAATGGTGTGGCCATTGAAGGAGAGAAGGGGTCCAGCATGAAAGCAAGGGTGGACAATGAACACATTGTCATCCATATCGGCGCCTCCATTTCAACTAGTAGCCATAGTTGGCATTGTGATGTTTTTGCTATTACTCCCTTCTTACATTAAATTGAGGACAACCATGCAAACAGCCACCATCAACCTCAACTTTCTCCTCTTGTTTCTTCCACTTCTCTTAATACTCGTTGCACATTCCATATCAAAGCATGGCTCGCGCCTCGTCCTTCCGGCCCCTGTCTCGTCCCTTGCTCGAGCCATGGGGCGAACTTCGTCAGCAGGAACCGGAGGAGGGTCGCCGTGGGGCGTGGCCGCGCTGGTGGTGTTGCTCTTGGCATTGGCCTTCTTCCGCTCCAATTTCAGGTCTATGTGGTCGCCACTGGTTTGGAGATCCTACTAATTGGTAATATCTTAAATATGTTACTTTAATTATATAGTAATTATTGTATTGTATTGTATACACAAATGTTACTTATTCCTCAATCGGTCCTCACTATATTCATAATTTTTTTTTTTGCCTTTTTTTTTTAATGTTCATGTATTAGTAACGGTAGTCAGTTTAGTCGGACTAACTTTCAAAGTTTTAGAGTTAGCATTTTTATTAAAATTTAATTAGTATTTAACCATTAAAAAAAGAGTATATAATTTTACACTATTAAATATAATTTTATATTATTAAAAATATTAATGATAGATAATTAATAACTACAAATCACAAAAGATATTGATTCTCGGCGCCTGATTCAATACTCCTAAAAGGTTTGGAGTATTAAAACTCTTCTTAAAGAGTTAAACAAAAGTTAACGTATTTGGAGTTTTAGTACTCCTTAATTAAGAAGAGAGAGAAGAATCATCATTTAATTATTAAAGAAAGAGAAAAGAATTAGCATTAAATTCTATTTGGGTTAAATTTTTTGGTTTAATTTAAATTTATTTTATTTTTAGATTGATATTAAATTATTATAAAATTATGATAAAAATAAAAATTTAAAAGAATTAAAAAGATATAATACTCTTACTATTCTAAATTTTTTCTATTTAAACAAGCATATTCATATTATTTTAAAATTAATACGAATAAATTTATTTAAAATTTTTAAATTTTAAATAAATATATTCATCTTATTTTAAATAAATATTCTCGTATTATTTTTTTAAAGCGGTTAAACATGATTTTTAATATCTCAACAAAAGAGATAGATATATGTAATCTTTCAAATTAATAATATTAGAGTGTATATATAAGTACATAATATCTGAAAAGATTAATAAATCTTACCTAGAAAATATAGTTAGAGATATTTTTTGCTTAAGATAATAAAAATAATACGAATACGTTTATTTTTATTAAATTAAATTATTAATTTAAATTATATCTATCTAAATTTTAAATAAAAAATTTTAAAAGTTTAAAATTCAAATATGTGAATAAAATTAGATTAATAAAAAAATAAAAATATACGAATACGATTTAAATTGTACAAAAATAGGAATAACTTTGTCGGTGAACAAATTCATTATTTTCAATGAACAAAAGAAGATAGTATATTAAATAAACTTTATGAAATAAATTATCATTTTAAATAAATAATTAAAATAAATAAAATATAAAATTATTAATTAATTAGATTTTATTAACTAATTAAATAACTTATATACTAATAGAGCATATTAAATTTCTTATAATAATTATAATTATCATTTATTAAAAATATATTTTATAAGTTGTAATTAATATGTTTGTAGTTTTTCAAAAAAAAATATTAATTGTTTATTGATTTCATCGGTATGCATTAAATGTTAACCTAAATCAACGCAAAATAAATTAAATTTTAATAGTATTTTTTTGTTAAAATTATATGGAGTTTTAAAACTCCAAATATTAAGGGAGTATTGTAATGTACGTTGGCACAATATCCTAGAGAATTCTATTAATGAAGTTTTTTATGTATATTGACAAAATTATTAATTAATTAATATATATTTTTTTTGTAAAACTACCAATACATTAATTATAACTTTTAAAATATATTTTTAATAAAATAGCAATTATGATTATTACAGAAAATTTTTTTGATGACTTACTATTGAAAATTTAATATATTCTATTGGTATATAAGTTATTAAAATTATTAAATTCATTTATAAATTCTAATTAATTAATAATTTTTATTTTTATTTATTTTAATTATTTATTTGATATTATAATTTATCTCATAAAATTTGAAATTTTTAAATAAATAATTTAATTATTTTAATTATCAAAATAAATAATTTATAGCGTACTTACCAATTTACACTACATTTATTTATTTCGTTTACATATGTATATTTTTGTCAATTTTTATATATCTTGTTTACATATAAAAATTATCTCGTTTATAGTATAAACTAGATATATGTATTTATAAATAATTAAATATAATTTTTAAAAATAATAAAAAATATTAATAATTTAAATTGGATTAAACTTTGTAACAAATTTTGTACAACCAACTTAAATAGAAAAAATTTTATATTCAATGCCAATAGAGTCGTGATCTTCATTAACTGTGTCATCAAATAAATCACCTATATTTAAATTATATTTCAAACTTTTATACACTCTCATGTGACAAACAAAATTTGAAATATATATAATTTAAATTTAAAAATTAATATTCAAGAGAGTACATAAAAAATTTAAAAATTTTGTCATTTAAAAATTTGAAATATTATTGAATTGCTTTAGAAAGAAATCTAAGAATTATTATTAACTTTATTGAAAAAATAAAAAACTTTAAATTTCACAAAATATTTTTTTTTAGAGTTTGGGATTCGACCTAAACTAATTATCCTATATATTAAAAATAAAAATAAAAATTTATATAATTTTTACCTAACCTTGATCAAACTTTAACTATCATTCACATTTTTTTATTCTTATTTTTTTCTTTGCAAATTTTTTTTCTTTTTTTTATTAAAGAAATTTAATTCTAATTCGATATTCAAATCAATGCAAACTGATATGATCCATCTGGGTTTAATTACAAAAACATATTTACACCCTAACTTCATGAGTTAAATATCAGAAGCAACAACTCTAGTTACAAATCTGACGATAATTTAATACTATTCTGCTCTTTGGTTTGTGACTACTTATTTAAAATTATTTTTAAATTTAGTTTTAACTATAAAAATTTAAAATTAAATTTAAATAATAACCTAAAATTGATTTAAAATAACACTTTAAAAAAATATTAATTCTGTTCCTAATATATATTTATATATATCCTAATTAAATGGTATGTTATAATATAGTTAATTTTTAAAATCATGATGTTATAGATAAAAAAAGTAGTATACGTGATAAGTTTTATGAAATAAATTATAATATTAAATAAATAATTAAAACAAATAAAATTTAAAATTATTAATTAATTAAAACATAAAAATAAATTTTAAAAGATAAAAATATACCAGTACGATTTAGATGGTACTGTAATGAGTTTATGAAATTTTAAAACAAAATAAATCTTAAAGATAAAAATAAAAAATTGTTATGGAAAACAATCATTTTTTTATTTTATTTCAATAAAAAAATTAACACTAATAAAATACTAATTAAAAAAAACGTTGCTTAATAGATAAAGATATATTTTATGATTATTTTATGGTTTTTATTTAAAAGTATAGTTTTATGTTAGTGTTAATTTTTTAAATATTAATTTTTTAAAAAAATATAATTTATTGACATTAATTGTTTGATGATGTTATTAATATATAATAACAGTTCTATTAATAGAATACCTATTAGAAAATTGTGCCAACACATATTACAATATTGATAATCTAAAAAGAGTTTCAAAACTCCAAACATAAGGAGAGTATTGTAACATCCACCTTGATTTTCTAACACTACTATTATAATTAAGTTTAACTTAATTAAAACTCATATGGATCATACCCAAATCAAAAGATGATTGATGGAAGTTTTCATTTTCTGAGTTTTAAATAGGTAAAGACTACGAGATGTTAATTAAGTTTTATTAGATAATAAATTAAGAAAACTTTTATGTTTGAAATTTCAATTATGTAGTTCTTGAGATGTAAATTAAAATAATATGAATGGATGTGATTTCTTTAAGAATATTAGGATGTTCTATAGTTTTATTTAGTGTTGGAAAGATCGTAACCTGCAATTCTCTTATATTGAGAGAATGCTTTGTCGATTACGCATAGATACATAGAGTGCAGCTAATGTTTGGAGGCTGTGAAGCCAAAGCCAAGACACGGTTACGTAGCTAATGTGCATAGCCGACCTAAGTTTTTAAAAGAATGACTAAGTGGGCTTCTATCTCTCAGATAATAACAAACTTCTTTTGTTTGATAGAGGGCCTGAAGCCACGAAAAGAAGTATTGGCCTATTGGGTAAAGTTGGTGAATAAGAGAGTAGTGTGTAACATCCTGTTACCCTAAGCCTTACCTCTAGCCGTAAAGCGAAGGATAACAAGACGTCACGACAGTTCTAAAGCTCATACATCAATAAATATAGAAGGAGATAATAATACTAAAGGCCCGATGAAGGAATAAAGTTCAAAATCGCATAAAGCAGATTTACAAGCGTGAGACGTCCACACACGATAACTAAAATGTAAAGGCACAGGGTACAACATGAGACTTAATATAATAATAGTCAAGATAGATATACATAAGTGTAATAAACAAAAGAACTCTAGTCGTAACCCGCAGAGCTTAGGCCAACTAGTTACAATAGAAAAATACAGAGTCTTTGAGTTAAAACATCTTATACAACTTATTTCTCAAGTAAGCCTCTAAGGCCATAAAGTCTAAAACAAAAAGGGTGAGAGATAGTACTACAACAAAATAAAACAAAAATAAACCAAGAATAAACCATACTCCGCTCTGTCACCATGTCCGCAATTTCACCGAGGTGAATTACGACCTGTATCTGAAAATCAACAACATATGGTATGAGAACCGGAGGTTCTCAGTATGGTAATAGTGCCCAATATGTAAGATGTAAGACTCCGAGACGCCGAAGGCAATCCTATAACTTCACATCGAATATGGATATTCAAGCTTAGAATAAAATAAATAAATAAAGAAATTAAACCATAAACAGGGTTATCTAAACTTAGGGGAATTCTAACTAATACTAATCACACCGCTGTATCCCACAGCCTTCGCCAACCTAACCTCCGTACAATCCCATCGCCACCGCCTACCTAACCTCCTCAGCACCAGACAATCACAAATAATGCAAGCAAGTAATACACAGGTAGTAATCATATATAACAAGTAATTCAAGAAGCAAGTAGGCATATCATATAACTAGGCAAACTCAAGTAATCAAAGCAAACAAGCACATAAGAAATGTATATGATGAATGCCTGTCCTATTGGCTCGTGATATCACTAGTCGGTCTGTAAATGCCAACCCGACACATCCTTCCAGATGTAGCCTTTTCTGCCACGCCAGAGATATAATGCCCTGCACACTCATGCAGCAGCGAATCTGCTATGCCAGAGATATAGTGCCCTGCACACTCATGCAGTAAAGAGTCTACTACGCCAGGGATATAGGCCCCGCACACTTCATGCAGCAGAGAAGGAAACAACCACAACAAATCATGCAGCAGAACAATCTACCACGCTAGGGATATAGACCTCCCACACTCTCAACAACAACTAGTCATGCAGTAGAAAAATCTGCCACGCCGGAGATATAGGCTCCGCACACTCCCATATAATCCAATAATTTCTACATTATTCATTTCCAAGCCCTCAGCTCATTATAACCATCACTAGTTTCCAACTTCTCAAATAATTGAATTGAATAGCTTGTTGATTATAGATTTGAGAATGTAAATTTATAGTTGATGATGCTTGATGAATTAGTAGTGATTTGGTGAATTTGTGGATGATTTGAAATATGATTATTGTGGTCATTGTCATGGTAATGAGGAAGGATATGTAGTGTTGAATTGGTAGGTTTGAAAATGTTTAAAATGAAACTTTTGAATTGAAAATGAGGTATAGAAGAGAATTGCAAAAATTTTGGTTTTGGGCCAAATTTTGACAGGCTATAACTTGACTTCTGAAACCCCAGATTGATTTTAACTTGTTTTAAATAAAAATTGGATTTGTGAAGTTTATGCCATTCGAAGAACGAAAGAAAAACGATTTAAAATGATTGAGTTATGCCCGTCGGAAGTTTGGATGTAGAATGTGTAATTTTGCAGCTAAACTTACCATGGATTTGCAGCTTTCTAGTTGATTTGCCAATTTTTTTTAAGAAACGTACGTCCACGCATATGCGTGGGACGAAATTTCGGCTGCGCAAATGCAAGGAACTCTACGCGTATGCGTGATGGACCAGCAGGCATGTCCACGCGTACGCATGGCCCACACGTACGCATGACATGATATACTCACTTACGCGTACGCATGACAAGGGGATGCGTGCACGAGCTACATTTTTACACTTCCACGCACACGCGTGAGCCACGTGTACGTGTGACCCCTATTTCAGCAAACATGGTTCTCAGCAATTTTAACTGTATTTCAAACTTCTAAACCTTTATTTTCATTCCTTTAGTCATTAATAATAGTATTAAACCTAATAATCATTTGAAGTTAGGAAGTGGGGATAACTTGGAAGTGAAGAAAAGCTGAATATTGATGAATTGATTATGAAATATTACAGATGATCATGTATGATACTTGGCTTGATAATTAAATGATTGATCATGTGTGATACTTGGCTCAAATGATTAAATGATCTGAGATACAAGATTCTCTGGGTAAAGTACCATGGCTTGCCACCACAAGTACCAGGTTGAAAATTCGATACTCTGTTGACCCTATGACGTAAGGATGACCGGGCACTTATAAATTCCCGAGAATGTTAACCCCCATTGAGCAATATTGATTATTTGAAAAAAAGCTATGCATAGACTCTTGGGGATGCACGTCGAGGGATAGTCTAAGGTTTTCGGACTTGTCGGGTTGGCTGGATAACCGACATATGAGCCCCATCAGCCATAGGACAGCATGCATCATATGCATACTACTTGAACAACTTGTTTGTGCATTAACTGGGTGTGCCTAAGTGTACTTGCCATGTTAAATGTATATTTGTTACCTGCAGTATTTGTAACCTTCTTGTACTTGCCTTTATCTGTTTATTTGTCTATGATATGCTGACGGAGATGGAGGTATGGAGGAATGGTAGTGTGGGACTTAGATTTAATATTAAATTAAGTTAAGCTTAGATACTCTTAGAAAACCACCTTTTATGGCTTCTGTTTAATACTTTAAGCTCTCTGATCTGAGTGTCGGCGTTCTAGGATTGTCTCTGGCATTCTCAAGACCTTATATATTATGTGTGTGGCACCTTTACCATATTGAGAACCTCTGGTTCTCACCCCATACTATGTTGTTGTTTTTCAGATGCAGGTCGAAAGGCATCTCGTTCGGCGTCTAGACTTCTGAAGCGAAGTGGTTTCTGGGTTATTTTGTTGTACAATGATGTATAAATATGTACTTAGCTTTCTCTCCGCATAACTTATTCTTTTGATCCTCTTAGAGGTTTATGGAGAGACAGGATTTTGTTTATGTACATTTGGGTTTTGGATATGTATATATATGTGTGTGTATATTCTCTGGCCAGTCTTGACTTCGCGGGCTGAGTTAGGAGCTTGTTATTTTGTATCTTTAACCCTCTGTTCCTGGTTTTGGTTACTTTATATTTAACAGTTATAGCTTTCTTAGTATGCAAGATAACTCGTTACTTGAGCATTGCGCTTTTATTTCGCGATTTTTATTTTCTTTATTCTTCAAGGCTCCTAGTATATTATAATCCTTCTGCTATAATATGTACACATTTTATTTTACAGGTCGTAATACCGCTCCACCTCTGTTTTACGACTTAAGCGTAAAGCTCAGTTTGGTAGGGTGTTACATTATGGTATCAGAGCAGTTTGTTCCTATAGATCCTGAAAGACGGACTGATCATGTTTCTGTGCATTCTCTGTATATGTGTTAATGTGCATTAGGATATCTGACTGATATATATGGCATAAATATTTGTAAACATGCATTTGGAACTTAAAGCATTAGACCTGTAATATTGAAACTGATCAACTTAATATCACTTGTTTGGTGTATATAGGAACCAGATGTTGACTCGCGGACGCGGTAGCAGGTGAGGTAGAGGTAGGATAGGCACCGTTACTCCTAGCACGACAGGGAATCCAGTAGATTTTATGGCTGCTCTGGGAAATATGGCTGCAGCTATGCAAGCGACAACCGAGGCACTAGGTAATCAGATAAACTAGGATAATCACGGGAACAATAATGATGAGGACGGTCCTATAACACTTGCTACATTTCTGAAAGTTCACCCTCCAACCTTCAGGGGAACCTCAAATCCCACTGATGCAAATAATTGGATTCAGGCTATAGAACGGGCGTTGCAAGCTCAACAGGTTCCTGAAGAGCAATGGGTTGAATTTGGAACTTATCAGCTGCATAGTGAGGCTCAGTATTAGTGGCAGGGAACACGACGTATCCTGCAGCCTTATGGTGCTGCGATTCCTTGGGAGGTTTTCCGAACAGAGTTTTATAAGAAATACTTTCCTAATTCAGTCAAAAATGCCAAGGAACTTGAATTGATGCAATTAAAGCAGGGCCAAATGACTGTTACTGAGTATAATAACAGGTTTGAGGAGTTATGTCGCTTTTCTTGTATCTGTCAAGGTGCGCCTAAAGATTTTGCTGAGTGAAAGTGTATTAAATATGAGGGAGGTCTTCGGAGCGATATTTTGCGCTTTGTTGCCCCAATGGACATCAGAGTATTTTTTGAATTGGTGAATAAGAATAGGGTGGTTGAGGAATATGTGAAAAAGGTGGCAGTAGAGAAAGGAAGTCTAAGGGTACCTTTCCAGAGGCCTTCAGGGAGGAACTTTGCTCCGAGAGGTAGAAATTTCAAGCGTGGAGGTTTTGTTCTACAGCAGAATCAAGGCCAGGGTAATTACAAAATGTTGAATACTAATGTTAATCAAGGGAGAAGGTTTGGAATGCAGCCACAGCAGGATTTAAACTGTCATAGGTGTGAAAAGTATCATCCTGGAGTTCCGTGCAAATCAGGACTTGGGGTATGTTATTTTTGTGGACAGCCCGGGCATTTGGCCAATAATTGTCTGGAGAAGAAAAAGTATGAGACTGGTAGGGCACAACAGCTAGGGAGAGTATATATTACTTCTGCAGCAGGTACTGAGGGATCTGAGACACTTATTAGAGGTAACTATGAAATGGTTATTAAAATCTTAAATGCTTTATTTGATTCAGGAGCATCTCATTCCTTTATTGCATTTGAAAAGGCTAATGAATTAAGATTGAGGATGGTGGTTTTAGGTTATGATTTGAAAGTGCATAATGCTACTCATGAGGCTATGGTGACTAGGTTAGGATGTCCACAAGTTCCATTTCGAATACAGCAACGTAAATTTGTGCATGATTTAATTTATTTGCCGATGATTGGTCTTGATCTCATTTTGGGATTGGATTGGTTATCTAAGAATCATGATTTGCTTGACTGTTCTGAAAAGTCAGTATAATTTATGCCGGAAGGGTCGAAAGTGCCAGTTGTGGTGAATAGTTATTATTTGAACTCTATGATAGTAAACTGTTCTGGAACTGAATGTCAGGGTATTATGTTATTAACTGCGGGAGTATCAGGTGATGATCAGAGTTTAGAGCAGATTCCGGTTGTATGTGAATTTCCAGATGATATTAATGAATTCTCACCTAACCGGGAGGTTGAATTCGTAATTGAGTTGGTGCCTGGAGCTGGTCCAATTCCGATTACTCCGTACAGGATGTCACCTTTAGAAATGGTTGAACTGAAGGCTCAGCTGGAAGATCTGTTGAGTAAGTACTTTATTCGACCAAGTGTTTCTCCGTGGGGAGCGCTAGTGTTACTGATAAAGAAAAAGGACGGAAGTATGCACTTGTGTGTTGATTATCGGCAATTGAATAAGATTACTGTGAAGAATAAATATCCGCTACCTAGAATCGATGACCTAATGGATTAGTTATAGGGTGCTGTGTGTTTTCTAAGATTGATTTGCGATTCGGGTATCATCAGATAAGTGTTAGAGATGAAGATATTCTGAAAACTGCTTTCAAGATATGTTATGGTCATTATGAGTATACGGTGATGTCTTTTGGATTGACTAATGCTCCGGTAGTATTCATCAATTATATGAACAGGATTTTCCGGCCGTACCTAGACAAGTTTGTCATTATCTTCATTGATGATATTCTTGTTTACTCTAAAGTCTGATGAGGAGCATGCTGATCATTTGTGAACTGTGCTGCAAATTTTGAGAAACAGGAAGTTATACGCTAAGTTATCTAAATGCGAGTTCTGGAAGAGTGAGGTGAAATTTCTTGGTCACGTAGTGAGCAAGCAAGGAATAGCTGTGGATCCTGCTAAGGTGGAAGCAGTGATGAAATGGGAGCGACCAACTTCAGTGACAGAGATTAGGAGTTTCCTAGGTTTGGTGGGGTATTATCTAAGATTCATTAAGGGATTTTCACAGCTCACCTTACCTTTAAATAAGCTGACTAGGAAGGATACGCCTTTTGTCTGGACTTCAGAGTGTGAAGAGAGTTTTCAAATATTGAAGCAAAGGTTGACTACTGCACCCGTGTTGGTATTGCCTAAGCTAAGTGAACCGTTTGAAGTGTACTGTAATGCATCATTAAAGGGTTTGGGGTGCGTTCTGATGCAGCACCAGAATGTTGTAGCATACGCCTCATGGCAATTAAGACTGCATGAGATGAACTATCTGACTCACGATTTAGAACTTGCTACTATTGTGTTTGCTCTGAAAATCTGGAGGCATTATCTCTATGGTGTCAAGTTCCACGTCTTCTCAGACCATAAGAGTTTGAAGTATCTCTTTGAGCAGAAAAAATTAAATATGCGTTAGAGGAGGTGGATGGAGCTTCTGAAGGATTATGACTTTGAATTGAATTACCATCCAGGAAAAGCGAACGTTGTAGCGGATGTCCTGAGTCGAAAGTCTTTGTATGCAGCTTGGATGATGCTATGAGAAGAAAAGTTATTAAAGGAATTTCAAGGTTTAAACCTGGGAATTAGAGAAGAATATAGAATTCTGTGTTTGAGTCAGTTGCAGATTCCAAGTGATTTTAAATCAGAACTACTGAAGGCTCATCAAGATGGTGAAGCGTTACATAAGGTATTGCTAGTAATTGAACAGGGAAAATAGTGGAGAGTGTCAGAAGGTCAGGATGGTTTGTGGAGGTTCAAGAACTGGATTGTTGTGCCAAATGTCAGAGACCTACGATAAAGTATTTTGAAGGAAGCTCATAAGAGTGGGTTTTCAATCCATCCAAGAAGCACTAAAATATATCAAGATCTGAAAGCGATGTTCTGGTGGTCAGGAATGAAGATTGATGTAGCATTGCATGTATTTAAATGTTTAACGTGTTATAAGGTTAAGGTTGAGCATCAGAGACCATTAGGAACCCTTCAGCCTTTAGAGATTTCGTAATGAAAATGGGAGAGTATTGCAATGGATTTTGTGACATGTTTGCCTATGACTTGGACTGGTTGTGACGCTATTTGGGTAGTTGTGGATCGACTGACAAAATCAGCTCACTTCCTCCCCATTCGAATAAGTTGCACAATAGAGGAATTGACCCAAATGTACATCAAAGAGATTGTCAGGTTGCACGGCGTGCCTTCTACCATTATATTTGACAGAGATCCTCGTTTCACATCAAGGTTCTGAGGAGCCTTTCAGCGTGCATTTGGGACTCAGTTGAGTTTGAGTATCGCGTATCACCCTCAGACAGATGGTCAATCAGAGATAACTATTCAAACCTTGGAAGATATATTAAGGGCTTGTGTCTTGGACCAGCCGGCGAGCTAGGACCGGTATATGCCATTAGTAGAGTTTGCTTATAATAATAGCTACCATGCAAGCATCGGAATGGCTCCATATGAAGCTCTGTATGGCAGAAAATGTCAATCTTCACTATGTTGGTATGAAACTGGAGAAAGAAGTATATTAGGGCCTGAGATGATAACTGAAACTATTGAGCAGATAAAGAAGATTAGTAGCCGAATGCTTATAGCCCAAAGCCGTCAGAAGAGCTATGCTGATCAAAGGTGAAAGCCTTTGGAGTTTGAAGAAGGGGAGCATGTCTTTCTGAAGGTTACACTAACTACCGGAGAGGGAAGAGCTATTAAGACTAAGAAACTGAATCCCCGTTATATTGGACCGTTTGAGATCCTGAAAAGAATAGGGCCGGTGGCTTATAGAATTGCCTTACCGACGTATCTTTCGAACTTGCACGACGTGTTACATGTGTCATAGCTTCGGAAGTATACTCCTGACGCAAGTCATGTTCTAAAACTGGAACCATTCCAAGTGAGAGAAGATCTAACACTTCCAGTAATTCCGGTGAGAATTGATGACACCAGCATTAAACGATTACGTGGGAAGGAAGTAATTCGGTAAAAGTAGCTTGGAGTCGAGCTGGTATTAAGGAACATACTTGGGAACTCGAATCAGATATGCGGAAAGACTATCCACATCTCTTTTCAGGTAACTGAATTCGAATTTTGAGGACAAAATTCTTTGTTAGGTGGGTAGGATGTAAACCCCATTAAATTAGTAAATAATTAGTCGATAAATTAGTTTTTAATAAAGAATATTAGAAATGCAAATATTATATTAAATTAGGATAGAGCTCATCGAAACAAGAATTTTGACACTAATTTCGAAAAAATCGGTCCAAAATTGGACCGAACGGACCGAACCGGTTGAACCGGGCCCAAACCAGCCTAAAAGGACATTAAATGAAACTCAAACATTTCCCCTTTCTTCCCTTATACACGTTCCAGCGAGCAGAGGGAAGGGAAGAACGGGAAAACGTTTTCAACCCTTACGGTAAATTCAATTTGCCGTAACTCCTCCGATCGCCACACCGTTTGCAGCCACGCGACCACCGTGTCGAGCTCTACATTTCTACTGGAACAATTTTATAGGTAACTCGCTTTATTTTTCTCAGCCACTTCTTCCCCCAGTTTTGGAAAATTAAGTGGAGATATTGAATTTCTTTTCTTTTTGACTTTTTATGATCCAATTAGCTTGAGAAAAACGTTCACTCTTGCTTATGTAAAGCTTGGGTAAGGTGAGGATACCATAATTCTATTTTAATTTCATTGAATTTGAGCTTTGAGTATTAAATTGGGTATATATGTGTTATAAATGTGTATTAGGTTGTGAATAAATAATTGGAGCTTGAAATTGTGAATATTGGAACATGGAGGAAACTGATCCTAGAGTTTATTGAGCTTTTGAGGGGTTGTCTTAGTTTTAATTAAATTGCTTTGGTCGCTACGTGAAAATCGGCCAAGGTATGTTTTAGATTTTTTGCATTTAATATATAATGTTCTGTGAAAACTTAGGCTAGATGACCATAGGATAGGTTGGAACGAATGTGTATATAATTATTGCTTAGCATCTTGTAAATTAGTTGGTTTGGTTTGGTGTATGTGTGAATTGAATAGCTTGTTGATTATAGATTTGAGAATGTAAGTTTATAGTTGATGATGCTTGATGAATTAGTGGTGATTTGGTGAATTTGTGGATGATTTGAAATATGATTATTGTGGTCATTGTCATGGTAATGAGGAAGGATATGCAGTGTTGAATTGGTAGGTTTGAAAGTGTTTAAAATAAAACTTCTGAATTGAAAATGAGGTTTGGAAGAGAATTGCAAAAATTTTTGTTTTGGGCTGAAATTCGGTGGGCTATAACTTGGCTTCTGAAACCCTAGATTGACTCTAACTTGTTTTAAATAAAAATTGGATTCGTGAAGTTTATGCCATTCGAAGAACGGAAGGAAAATGATATAAAACGATTGAGTTATGCCCATCAGAAGTTTGGATGGGGAATATGTAATTTTGCAGCTAAACTTACCATGGATTTGCAGCTTTCTGGTTGATCTGCCAATTTCTTTTTAAGAAACATACGTCAACGCGTACGCATGACCCACGCGTACGCGTGGGCCAGAATTTTGGCTGCACGAATGCGAGGAACCCTACGCGTATGCGTGACATGAGATACTCACTTACGCGTATGCATGACAAGAGGACGCGAGCGCAAGCTACATTTTTACACTCCCACGCGCACGTTGAGCCACGCGTACGCATGGCCCTTATTTCAATAAACATGGTTTTCAATAATTTTAACCGTATTTCAAACTTCTAAACCTTTATTTTCATTCCTTTAGTCATTAATAATAGTATTAAACCTGATAATTAGATGCAGTTAGGAAGTGGGGATAACTTGGAGGTGAAGTAAAGTTGAAAAGTGATTAATTGATTATGAAATGTTACCGATGATCATGTATGATACTTGGCTTGATAATTAAATGATTGATCATGTGTAATACTTGGCTTAAATGATTAAATAATCTGAGATATGATATTCACTGGGTAAAGTACCGTAGCTTGCCACCACGAGTACCAGGTTGAAAACTCGATACTCTGTTAACCCTATGATGTAAGGGTGACCGGGCACTTATAAATTCCCAAAAATGTTAACCCCTATTGAGCAATATTGATTATTTGAGAAAAAGCTTTTCATAGACTCTTGGGGATGCACGTGTCTAAGGTTTTCGAACTTGTCGGGTTGGCTGGATAACCGACAGATGAGCCTCATCAGTCATAAGACAAGCATGCATCATATGCATACTACTTGAACTACTTGTTTGTGCATTAACTGGGTGTGCCTAAGTGTACTTGCCATGTTAAATATATATTGTTACTTGCAGTATTTGTAACCTTCTTGTGCTTGCCTTTATCTGTTTATTTATCTGTGATATGCTGACGGAGATGGAGGTATGGAAGAATGGCAGTATGGGACTTAGATTTAAGATTAAGTTAAGTTAGGCTTAGATACACTTAGAAAACCACCATTTACGGCTTCTGTTTAATCATTTAAGCTCTCTGATCTGAGTGTCGGCGTTCTAGGATTGCCACTGGCATTCCCAAGACCTTATATATTATATGTGTGTGGCACCTTTACCATACTGAGAACCTCTGGTTCTTACCCCATACTATGTTGTTGTTTTTTAGATGCAGGTCGAGAGGCATTTCGTTAGGCGTCTGGACTCCTGAAGCGAAGTGGTTACTGGGTTATTTTGTTGTACAGTGATGTATATATATGTACTTAGCTTTCTCTCCGCATAACTTATTCTTTTGATCCTCTTAGAGGTTTATGGAGAGATAGGATTTTGTTTATGTACATTTGGATTTTGGATATGTATATATATGTGTGTATATTCTCCAGCTAGTGTTGACTTCGCGGGCTGAGTTAGGAGGTTGTTACTTTGTATCTTTGACCCTCTTTTCCTGTTTTTGGTTACTTTATATTTAACAGCTATAGCTTTCTTAGTATGCAGGATAACTCGTTACTTGAGCATTACGCTTTTATTTCGCGATTTTTATTTCCTCTATTTTTTAAGACTCGTAGTATATTATAATTCTTCTGATATAATATGTACACATTTTAATTTAGAGGTCGTAATAGCACTCCATCTCTGTTTTATGACTTAAGCGTAAAGCTCAGTGTGGTAGGGTGTTACACTCAGCGTATTTTTCAAGAGGAAAGAGTCCATCTGAACAGTGATTTTCATCGTCCAATAATATTTTACCACATGACAAGTTATTATAAAAATAAATAATTATATACATTTATAATTAATAAATAATTATATTTTTATTTAATTTAATTTATATTAATTTTTTAATAAAATTATTTAAATAATAATTAATTAAATAATTACATTAAATAATTAAATCGTATTTAATTTATTAATAATTATAATATTTAATTATATTAAATAATTATATATTTATTTAATTAATAATTTATATTAATTATCTCAGTTAGGAGAGGAAGATTTTGCACTGTACCATCAATTTCTCTAAAAAAATGCCCAACTTCAGAATATGTAGCAGCATCAACCGTTGAAAGAAGACTTAATTAAACACATATGGCAATTTCACAATACTTGTCGTTAACTATAGAGTTCTACTATGCTTTTTGTCTTATATTGCGTATTTCACAAATTAGTTTGATTTCGAATTACATATTGTGCACTATTGTTATATATGAAGTTATTAATTTTTTAAAATATTAATATTTTTATTAGTGAATTTTTGAATTTATACATTTTAATAATATTATTACAAAAAATAGTAACTATATTAATTTTAATTATTTTAATTAATTAATTAATTAAGTGGGGTCACAATAGGGACTAAAGTTAGTTCTTCCTAATGGAGAAGAAAGAGATGCTTTGAGTTCCTATTTACTGTTTATGACGCAAAAACTTATGTGGAGTTACTTTTTATGAAAAGTGACCCATAAATGAGTTCCCTACTGGAAATGGTCTTAGATTAATGGGAAGGTATGATGAGACGTTCTAAAATGACAATACTTATTTCCACTGCATATCTAACAAGAGGCGAGAGGATCATTTCACTCGTGAAGGAAACTCTAATAAAGGGTCTTGTGTGTTGGTGAAAGGGTGTTTCTCCATTGAAAGCTTCTTTCGGTGGTTCAATGGAGTTAGAGAGATTTTCTTATTATGCTGTAAGAAAAGAATTCATTCCTAGCGTATACGACAAATGGGAAGATTGCAGGAAGCAAGTTGAAGATTTCAGTGGCAACGAATACAAAGGTTTTAACGTCCTCACTGAGGCAAAGCAGTAGATGTGCGGTGAATTGTTAATGGGAGGCGGTAGTCGTTCAAGGCACAGGAGGATTGGGGTTTCTCAATCACCAAAGCCCTTGCGGTTGCTAGCGAGGGTTACTTTTCACCCACTTAGTGTCAACCAAAAAGGTAGTAGTACATGGAAGAAATGGAGTTACTTTTCGCCCACTCAATGTCAACGCAAAGAGGTGTACTGTACATGGAATTCTGCTCTTCCAATAAGTACACCTTCATACCAGAAAGTCTTCCAATAAATTAATAAAATATATTAAATAGTTATTCTCTACATCCAAGCAATTTTAACATCCAAGTTCATCCAAGTGATTTAGATCATGCGCTTTCTTTTCCGGTTTTTTCTCCCCTCACGCTACTTCTTCTTCTTCTTCTTGCTTCAAATTCACGCATGCGTTCTTCTTCTTCTCCTCCTCCTTTTTTATTATTTTTTACTTTAGTTACTGTCATCAACAACACCATCACCTCTTCCTCCTCCTCTTTCTTCTTCATTTCTCATTGGAATTTCTTCTCCTCCTTCCTTTTTATCCCTCTCCTCCATCATCATCATCATCATCATCATGATCATCATTGTTATCGTTATCGTTATCGTCATTGTCGTCTTCTTCTTATACACATCGTTGTTATCGTTATCGTAGTTATCGTTATTGTTATTGTTAAATTTTTGCCATGTTGATTATGTTGTCTGATCCAAAATTGATTTTGGATGTGTTTCTGTTCATGATTCAATCTTGTTTGTGTGCTTATTTTCGAACTAATTTTATGTGTCGCAATCATTATGTAATTTCGGTTCATTTCTGAATAAATTGTGTCACAATTGTTATATAGTTTTGGTTCATTTCTGAGTTAATTATATCGCAGTCCATTATGTAATTTCGGTTAATTTTTGAGTTAATTCTGCCGCAATCATTTTATAATTTTGGTTCATTTCTGAGTGAATTATGGTGTATTTTTACTCGTTCTCCTACACAATTCAAAACTCTTTCTGCTCATCTTTTATTGCTTCTCTTCTTTTTTTTTATCATCTTTTTCTTCTTTATCTTCACCTTCTTGTTTTATTTTCTCAGAATTCTTTTTGATTTACTCTTTTGATAGGAATAAAACCAAGAAAAAGAAGAGAAAATATCAAACAAAAAAGAAGAAAAAAGATATTAATGACGTTGTCTGATTTAAAATTGACTTTGGATGTATTTTTTTTTATGATTCAGTCTTGTTTGTGTGCTTGTTTTCGAACTGAGTTTATGTGTTGCAATTATTATGGTAAATTTCGGTTCATTTCTGAGTTAATTGTGTCGCAATTGTTATATAATTTTGGTTCATTTCTGAGTTACTTGTGTCACAGTCATTGTATAATTTATGTTCATTTCTGAGTGAATTATGATGTATTTAGACTCGTTGTCCTACATAATTTAAAACTCTTTCTCCTCTTCCACCTCATCCTCTACTGCTTCTTATTCTACTTTTTCATCTTTTTCTTCTTCATCTTCTCCTTCTTATTTTATTTTCTCAAAATTCTTCTTGATTTACTCAAATTTAATACAATTTTTTAGTTTATGTGTTAAATTTGAGTTTAGCTCTTGGACAACCTTAGAAAACTAGTAAAATTAAATAAAAAAACATAAGAAATAATGAATACAATGAATATTTTCCAAATATTCTACAAAGGCAAAGAAAAAGCATTTCATCAACTTTCACAATTCGAAAAAATAAAATCTCCCAAACAGTTCTGATATGAATTATGAATTTAATATAAGATACCAGGAATATACTCTTTTTCTCTAAAAGGCTTTTTTTTCTTCTTCTTCTGTTGTAGCTAAATTCTTTTCAGTTGAACTTGAAATTCACATGCAAAAATCTTTAAGTTCATGTTGAAATCTTTTATTATTAACATCCATTACTTCTCAAACCTGCAGATTCTTTACCATTTTTCTCTGCTTCTCTTTTTTTCTGAGTTAATTGTGTCACAATCAATTATGTAATTTCGGTTCATTTTTGAGTTAATTGTGTCGCGGTCATTGTATTATGCGAAATCAAGGAACTGAATTATGCATGAACAGTGGTTGAAAGGAGTCGAGGACTCTGAATGAAGTGATGGATCCATCTTGTACTACAAATGTTTTTGAAAACCACTGTATCACTTTTCATTGAGATTATGAGACGTTATGCACCAGGCAAGGGCTGAGGTTGGATCCCGCCTGTCGAGGTAGCGGCGGCAGCGTAAGGGCGGTGGTTCGTCCCGCTTGCACTTAGATGTGAGGTCAGTAGCAATAGATCCCACTCACATCCCTTCGGATCATCAGAGCGTACAGGTGCAAAATCCTGGATAGTGATCCGAACACTATATCTCGAGGGTTCCCACACCATAACTCCGAAGGGCAGACATTCATCATATGCATTTTTTACCTGTTTGTATGCTTTGCCGACTTGATATTATGTTCCCTATCTATTTAACATGTCTAATTGCTACTTGTATTAATTGTTGTATATGCCTCTACTTGTGTTTTACTTGTATTGTATATACTTGTGCTTTTATTGGGGTTGAGCAGGTTCGAACGGCGGTGACGATGGGATCGCATGGCGGATCGATTGGTGAAGGCTGTGGGACAGCGGTGTTTGATTAGAGTAGAAATTCACTAAGATAGATTACCCTGTTATAGTACTACGGCTTAAGTTGTATTAAGGGATTACATATTATGCTGTTTTGGTTTAGTATGCTTTAAGCTTGAATTCTTGTGATGGATATGGAGTCTAGGATTGCCTTTGGCGTCCCGGGGTCTTATATCCTACATCACTAGGCATTGTTACCATACTGAGAACCTCCGGTTCTCATACCATATTTCTGTTGTATTTTTCAGATGCAGGTCGCAACCCACCTCGGTTAGTTATCTAGTTGGTGACAGGAGCGGAGGATCTGAATATCTTTTGGAGTCCTTTTGAGTTATTATATATATATATATATATATATATATATATATATATATATATATATATATATATATATATATATGTCTCTCACTTTTGTATTTTGCTTTAACCTAGAGGCTTGTATTGAGAGAACAAAACTTGTATAAGCTGTTTTTTACTGTCTAATTTTATACATGGTCTGTATATGGCTAGCCAGCTCAAACTCCGCGAGTCGTGGCTAGTATTTTATGATATTATACTATTATACTATGATGTTTTGTTATTCTATACATGTTTCTTATGTTTTAAGTTAGTAGCTTCGTTAGTACGTTTTGCGCTTTTGAAATCCTGTTTTTGAGCTATGTTCTTCATCGGGCTTCTAGTTATTATTACTTCCTTCTATATAATATATGTATAAACTTAGAACTGTCGTAACCTTTGATTAACATTTGCTTTACGACGCGAGGTAAGGCTTAGGCTAATTAGGGTGTTACAATACTTGTAGAATGGTTAGTAAATAAATTTTCGGAAAAAAAAGCATGGTATATATATAATAAAGTACATAAAACTCTTTTAACCTTAAATTTAATTAAACTTTATTTTTAACTTTTAAAATAAATTTTAATTTTTTTCAGTAATTTCAATTTGCTTATGATAGATAATTATTCAATTTATTTTTTAATTTTTTTAATGAAAAATAAATTTACTTAAAATAAAAGTAATGTGATTAAGAGTGAAGTTAAACAATAAATATATTTAGAATAAAAGTAATGTGATTAATACTGAAACTAAAAAATAAATTTATTTAGAATAAAAAAAGGTGATTAAGAGTAATTTATTTAGATAAAATTAAAAAAAGTAATTGAACAATTATCTATCGTAAAAAATTGATATTATTAAAGGATAAAATAAAAATTAAAGTTTAACTAAATTAAACATTAAAGAATTTTGATATATTAGACATAAAAAAAGTATAATTTATATTTTATTATATATACATCATACTCATTCTTTTTATTTTTAAAAAAGTTTATTTACTAATTATTTTATAAATATTCTATGATGAGCAAAAATCTTAAATTATAATGTATTTTATTTTGTTAAAATTTACTTTCATTTCCTTTAATTTGATAATTTTTCTATGAATAACGTATCATTTTTGTCTTTAATATTTCTATTCTATTTAAGTCTCTAATATTTTAAAATCGTTTTAATTTTATCACACTGTTAATTTATTAACAGATTACTAACTAAAATAATTTTAAAATGTGTAAAACTTAAATAGAATAATTTGAAAGTTAGCAATGATTTATTGATTTTAGAATGTATTCTAAATACCGAGGACAAAAACTGTTTTTTATGACCCACAGTCTTTTTTTTATCACGACAGACTAAAAACTATGGGGACAAAAACCTACTTTCTATTTTTCTTATAATTCTTATGGTTTCGGGCCGCTTTTCCTTATCAGTGAGTGAGTGAGTATCGAAAGCAATGGACTCTAATTACCCAAAAAAAAAAAAAGAAAAGCAATGGGCTCTAATTTGAGGATAAGGTGAGTAGACGTGGCATTACGTTGTAATATTTTATGGTTGACCAAATCTCGGATAAACTGGAATTAAAAGGAAGTCAATAAAAGCTTTAAATTCTATAAATACGAGTCAATATGAGATGTTAAAATTCTGGTTATGCTTGACCAAAAAAAAAAAAACAAAATTCTGGTTATGAAATACTATTTAATGATGATAGCAAATATCTAAAAATGGCCAATAATTAATTCAATTCCGCTATATAATTAATAGCGAATCTAGGCAACAATAACCTAATAAATATTTTTAAATTATATTTTATTTTTTTAAATTATTATTAATTAATAATTATTTAAAATTTATTTTTTAAAAATATAAAACTAATAATTATTAATTATAATTATTTAAAATTGATTAATTAAAAATTATTTACTTATTTTTTAATTAATTACGGTAGAGTTCTGACAAAAAATTTTGAACTAACTCTCAAAAAAATACTTTTTATATAAAAATAATTATTAAAAATAATAAAATATGATAAAATAATGTTATTAGAGGTTTATTCGAATAAAATTTGGTGTAATTCTTTAATATTAAAAATTATCGTATTTTGCAAAATTATAAGAATTGTACAATTTGCAAAGTACAGATTGTCAAATTAATTTTTTTTAATTTATAAAGACAATACACAGTTTACGTATTATCAGTGTAATACATATTCTACGTATTGTATTTGTATAGAATAGCGTCATCAGAATACTATAAAACTCCATTTTTTGTAACATTAATAAGTGTGTCTTGGTTGCTGTACAAGATGTCTCTGGTACGGGTTGAGAGATAGATCGAGAACTTGCGGGTTGAGGCAGATGCCGGATCACTTGGCTGGAGCAATGGGGGGAGGTACCTGCAAAGACACTCCGACGCTCAAGTCAGAATGGATCTAAGAGGTATAAGGTGTGAGGAATGAATGAATACCTGGAGGGACCTGGGTCCTCTATTTATAGGTGATGGTAGTTATCTTATCTTATCTTGTTTGGCTAAGATAAGGGAGACGTTTGAATTCAAAAGTTGGTTAGGAGCTCTAGAGGGCCGGTTCCGGGCCTTCTAGAAGGGCGAAGCGGGTCGGACCCGGGTAACCGGTTTCGAGGACCATTCCGGGCGTAGGATCCGTGGGTCGGATCCGTAACAGTTGCCCCCGGAGCGAGAGAGTGAGGGTGCTCGGTCTCATCGCTGGAGGAACCATTTCCTCGCCGTTTGTGGTTTGGCAAGGAGATCGTTTATTTGGTTTTTCCAGTCAAGGTCGAGGATTTGGGGAGTTCCTGGCCGTTTCATGGTCAAGCGAGGAGCACGTTATTTGGGCGTCTCATCACATGCCGGATTTGATGACCGTTCAGAAGAAGGGTTCGGAGATCGGGTCTGGAACAGTTGTCCCCGGAGCATGAAAGTATGCTTTCTTGGTCTCAATGCTAAGTCGTTGGGGATTCCAATTCTCTGTAGTTTGGGAGACTGTGAGGGGCTTGAAAAGGGCGTGACATCATCCTGCATTTATTGGTAGGATGTTGGTTAGTCTGGCTTTCCGCAAGTTGGAAGACCGTCAGCTCATGCTTGTTTTGTGTGGCCTTTTTTGGGTCGTTATTGTGAACTTATTTTAGGCCTCTCGGTGGGCCGATTTCAAGACTTTGCGGGTGATCGATTCATGAGTCACTATTTTTGTTATTTGGATATCCGTTTTGTTATTTGGATATCTGTTTTATTGGCTTCGGGGTGATCGATTCCTGGGTAGCCGTTCACTTATTTGGATATCCATTTTATTGTTTGGATATCCGTTTTGTTGGCCTCGGGGTGATCGATTCCCGGATAGCTGTTTACTTATTTGGATATCCGTTTTATTGGCTTCAGGGTGATCGATTCCCGGGTAGCCGTTTGCTTATTTGGATATCCGTTTTATTATTTGGATATCCATTTTGTTGGCCTCGGGGTGTTCGATTCCCGGGTAGCCGTTTACTTATTTGGATATCCATTTTGTTATTCGGATATCCGTTCTGTTATTTGAATATCTGTTTTATTGGCTTCGGGGTGATCGATTCCCGTGTAGCCGTTCACTTATTTGGATATCCGTTTTTATTGTTTGGATATCCGTTTTGTTGGCCTCGGGGTAATCGATTCCCGGGTAGCCGTTCACTTATTATCCGTTTTTATTGTTTGGATATCCGTTTTGTTGGCCTCGGGGTAATCGATTCCTGTGTAGCCGTTCACTTATTTGGATATCCGTGGGTAATCGATTCCCGTGTAGCCGTTTGGATATCCGTTTTGTTATTCGGATATCCGTTTGTTGGCTTCTGGATAATCGATTCCCGTGTAGCCGCGTTTGGTTTGTGCCGTCGGACGGGGCAATGTTTTTGAGAAAATGAATTCCATTTATGGTTTGGGCCTCGTCAAAACCTCCCAATGTGGGTAGGAAAGAGTGCCCAGTAAGAAAATATACGATTAAACGACTTAAGCAATAAATGCAAGTAAAAAAGGCAAAATATAAAGGGTAAAGAGATAGTCTTAAACGACCTCAATCTTTTTGCTTTGGAAGGATATAGTAGCACCGTAAGTTGGTGGAATTTCAGGATCTTGGAAGCTTGGTCCCGTCTAGTCTTTCGAGCATGTAGGCTCTTTTTTCGATTACCGTCCTAATTTGGTAGGGACCCTCCCAGTTGGGCGTGAGCATCCCTTCTCCGGGAGTGGGTGGACCGATATCGTTTTGTCGTAAGACGAGGTCTTCTGGTCCAAAGTCTCATCGTACCATGCTGCCATTGTACCTTAGACTTATTCTTTGTTTTAGGGCTAGCTCCCGTAGGTGTGCTATGTTCCTGACCTTGTCTGCAAGGTCCCACTCTGCCTCTTTGTCGTTTCCTCGCACGGTTCTGCGCGGACTTTGGTCTTGGCGTGCATCGAGGTCGGCGAGGAAGATGCCTGCTGCATCTCGGGATCTCTTACGGAGGGTCGAGCTGGTGTTCTCACACTCTACCGCGACTTTCCGGTCTCTATGTATTGTGCCGATAGTCCCGTCATCGGCTTAGAACTTCATGAGTAAGGATTTGGTGAAGATGACCTCCGAGAGGTTGTTAATGGTCTTTCTCCCGAGGATGATGTTTGTAGGTGGTGGAGTTCTTGAGGATGACGAACTCGGACGTGATTGTCTTCCTCTGGCTTCCCGTCCCTATGGTAAGGGGAAGAATGATGGAACCGTCTGGCTTGAGGAAGTTGTCTCCGAGTCCCGTGACACCGTTGCAGTGTGTTTGGAGATTTTCGTTGCGGAGCTGGAGCTTTGTTGAAGGCACCTCGGAAGAGGATGTTTGGAGTCTGCGCCGGTGTCCACCAGTATTCTTCGAACTAGTCCTGTTCCGATTCTCGCCGAGATGACGAAAAGTGCGTCTTCGGCCGAGGTGCCGTGCTGGCAATCCTCGGGCAAGAAAGTTATCGTTTTGTCGGCTGTGGTAGCTGGGGCTTGATCTCTGACGGCCAAGACTTTGAGGTCCTTTTTTAGTGTTGATCTTGACTTGCCTGACACATCCTTGCCCGTGATGACATTTACTACTATGGCCGGGTCGTCTTCTGGACTTTCCCTGGGAGGTTGTTTTTGTGTTCTCGGGTTGCGTCCTTCCCTCTCAGGCGACCTATCTTTTTCCGCGCGTTTTGGTTCTCTGATGAATTTGGCAAACTTTGGGAATTTGCCGTCTCCTATAGCTTGTTCGAGGGCGTCTTTAAGGACGAAACAGTCTTGTGTCCTGTGCCCGTAACCTCGGTGGTAGTCGTAGTAAAGGGTCTTGTTGCCGCCCGTTCTTTCTTTGAGTTTGTCGGGCTTTCGGGATAATACCCCGATCCGCTATCTGGTGGTATATCTCGGTAATCGGAGCTTGTCAGGGGGGTGTAGTTCGAGAATTTCCCGATCCTGGGTGGTCGGTTTGTGTTGGTTTGTTTGGGTTGGTCTCTTTGACTTTCTCTGGGCATCGGATTATGGCGGGAAGTCGGGTTGCCGTGTGGGGTGTTGCCGTGTTGCCGTGCTGCCGTTTATTGGCGGCTACGACTTGGCTTACTTCCTTTGTCGTTTATGTACTCCTTTGCGACGCTCTGGATCTCGTGCATGGTCCACACTAGTCTGGTAGTTAGGTGTTTCCAAAAGTCTTCATTCCTGAGCCCGTTAGTTAGGCAAAGGCTTGCAACTGAGTCTGTGAGTCCGCCGACCGTTAAACATTCATCGTTGAAGCCGATCGAGGTATTTTCTCGTGGACTCGTCTTGTCTCCGGGTGACTCCCAATAAGCTGATGGAGTGTTTAGCTTTGGTGATTCTGGTGGTGAATTGGGCCATGAACTTCCGTGAGATATCGTGGAAGCCAGTTATGGATCCGTTGGGGAGGGCGTTGAACCATTTAATCGCTGGCCCGGCTAGGATTACCGGGAAGGCCCTACCTCGGACCGCGTTAGCGGCTCCTTTCAGGTTCATCCTGGCCTTGGAGGCTGTTAGGTGCTCCTGGGGGTCTTTAGTTCCGTCGTACTTCATATCCGTAGGGTTGTCGAAGCCTTTAGGGAGTTTTGCTTTCAGGATTCTTTCAGTGAAGGGAGTGGCTCCCATTATCACGTGGTCACTTCTTGTGCGTTTGGCCTCTCGATGTCGTCAGTTGTCGTCCGTGTCATGTTGATGAGCCGGGTTGCGTGAGACGCTGCGATCATACCTTTTGCCGTGTCGTCGTTCAGGCATCCTGTCGTGTCCGTGGTCACGGGAGATGCTGCGATTGTATCTCTTGGCATGTCGCCGTTCTGGCGATCCGCCGTGCCTGGTTTCATGGCGAGATCTTGATCTGGAGGTTGCGTGACTTCCATTTTCAGCATTGTGCTTTTCTTTGGGTGTAACTCGGCCTTTGAGGTCTTGCACCCTGAGGCACAGCTCTTGGGTTATCTGGACCGCCTTCTCTCTTAGGTCGTCGGGTGGCCGGGCTTCATGGCGCTTGGAGAGACAGATGAGGGAGTGGTGAATGAGAGGGTCCAAGAGGTGGAGGTGTCTCACTAAAGGGCTGCGAATGTGTGTTATCGCTGCAAAGGTGATGCAAGTTAAGGAAATATTATTCCTTTGGGATTTCGCCGTTTGGAGTAGGGCGAGGGTGTGTTATCCCTGCAAAGGTGATGCAAGTTAAGGAAACATTATTCCTTTGGGATTTCGCCGTTGGAGTAGGGCGAAGGTGTGTTATCCCTGCAAAGGTGATGCAAGTTAAGGAAACATTATTCCTTTGGGATTTCGCCGTTGGAGTAGGGCGAATGTGTGTTATCCCTGCAAAGGTGATGCAAGTTAAGGAAACATTATTCCTTTGGGATTTCAGTTACACGCATGAAATCTGAGTTTGATGATTGCTCTTCTGGATTATCCGCCATGCCGCCACAACGTTGCAAAGTTCCCCACAGACGGCGCCAATGTACAAGATGTCTCTGGTACGGGTTGAGAGATGGATCGAGAACTTGCGGGTTGAGGTAGATGCCGGATCACTTGGCTGGAGCAATGGGGGGAGGTACCTGCAAAGACACTCCGACGCTCAAGTCAGAATGGATCTAAGAGGTATAAGGTGTGAGGAATGAATGAATACCTGGAGGGACCTGGGTCCTCTATTTATAGGTGATGGTAGTTATCTTATCTTATCTTGTTTGGCTAAGATAAGGGAGACGTTTGAATTCAAAAGTTGGTTAGGAGCTCTAGAGGGCCGGTTCCGGGCCTTCTAGAAGGGCGAAGCGGGTCGGACCCGGGTAACCGGTTTCGAGGACCATTCCGGGCGTAGGATCCGTGGGTCGGATCCGTAACAGTTGCAATCCAATTGCTATTCAATTCTAAGAGTTACAAGCATTGGAAATTGGTGCATAACTTGCTGAAATCTGTTTCTTTTTAGCTTTGACCACCAATATTAAAAAATTCACAACTCCCAATCCTCAACTCTTAAAATTTTGAAGTTTTAGAGCAACAAATCTAGTTAATCAAATTTTATAACAAAATTAGTTTCGCTCCAAAACTCAACTCGTAGAAGTCGCAGCAAGACAAATAAATTGCTGCCCTGTTTGACCCTTTCTGCTGCAGGACAGATTTAACAACCTAACTTCAAAAATTTTCTATATATTGTATATTTAACAAAAAGTTCCAAATTTTTTAGTTTAGTTCCTTATATTTACAAGTTTAGCCCAAACTTGATCTCATACAATTCCAATCATTACATAATTAATTACAGCATAATAACATATGCAATACCACCACAAAACAACTCTACATCCTTATTAACAAATACCCATCCTAATCCATAGTAAATAAATATAAGATCACACTATTAATAAATAACATAAAACTCTATTCATTCTTCAATCAATATTAAAATAAAAAATCCCTTATTATAATGAATATCTATCTATCTATCTATCTATCTATCTATCTATCTATTCTATCTATATCTATATATCTATTATCTATTATTATATATAATAGGAGAGTAGTAGTAAATTTATTGTTCGACAAGTGTTCAACTCCCATGCTCGACAAGTGGTACGTCTGTGTTCATGACAAGTGGCACACTAGAAAAACTAATAATAATCAATAAACAATATATTATATCATGAAACAAAAACATAAAAGAAACAAAATGCTGAAAGTTGCGTGTTCAATACAACAGCAGAAACTAGGCGGCAGATTTAAAATTAAAATAAAATTTGGATTCTTCTCAGATCTCACTCATTCTATCTTCTTTGAATATCAAATCAATCTCATATCTCACCGGCGGGCGCGTTCTTTCCCTTTTGGATCAGAATTTGAACTTGGGCATTTGAAATTAGGGTAAGAGTGAACAAATTTAAAATTAGAGTTTTAAAAATCAAATCTTTCCTTGATTTCTTTCAATCTCTCTTTCTCTTCTTTCTTTCTCGCGCGCTCTCTCTGGTTGATTTTCCCTTTATCATCTTCTTCGTCCATAACGAGGACGTGGTAGAAGAATTGGACCAAGTCACAAGTGAGAGAGTTGAAAACCTAGAAGATGAGAGGAAGATCAAGAGACGAGGAGGCAGGGGAGGAGAAGCAAGCTTCAGGAGCAGAGGCGAACAGAGCTTTCACGGTGATTTCAGAGGCGGCAGAGTGGGGAAGAAGCAGCACAGCAAGGATAGGACGTTCATCGCACCTCCTTCAAGTAACTTCCTTTCTGTTGTTGCGCGTAACTACTCTCCCTCTAACTCTCCCTAAACTTTCTCCTTTTACGTTATTTATCTCTTCACCTTATACTTTTTTAACAATTCAGGCTTACATTTACTCCGCTTGAATATCCGGTGTGCACAACTGATGGGAGTATTTTCGATGTTAATGTCAGTTATTGTAAGCCATCACAAGTGTTTTTTTTTAATCGAAAGTTAATGCGCTGTTATATGATAAATTGGGTTTGCAAATTGGGTGCAGGAACATAATCCCGTATAATAAATATGGGTAACACCCCATCACTGGAGCTCCCCTCAAGCAGGAAGATATCATTCCACTAACTTTCAACAAGAATTCTGAAGGTTTTTGTCTTTGGAAGATTTTTGTCGTCGCACACTCTCTCTCACTTTCACTGCATTGAATTGCTACTCCTGTTGCTTTTTCTGCGTTGAGATGCATTTGGTTGAGAAACCTCGAGCTTGAGCTGAATGATGATTTTAATTGCATGTTTCTTTGTGTATCGTTTTCTTCATTTTTTTAGGAAAGAATATTCATGATTGACGAATCGAGTTGTGTTTTTTTCTTCTCCTGTTCTTTTCTGCCATTAAATATTTTTTTCATTGAAATGCAGCGTCTTGAGTAAAATATTAACAAAGTTTATACTGTATGAGAAGGCCAAAAAACTAGCGTTAATAGATTTTCTCACATTGTCGATGATTTTGTTTAATTTCCTTCTCTTTTATTTGGTGATATAAGCTTCAGGTTTCCATCAAGATCCCGTTTTCTGGAAGAGCGTATTGGCAGAATGGTGTGCCGCACTTGAAGAGGAGAAGATTAGGAGATCTTGATGTCGGCAATGGTGGAATGATGCGACAAATGAGGGGAGCACACAAACAAGCTTTTGTGGTTTGAAGTCACTCCCTGAAAGCATCATCAAAATGAGTTTCCATCAGTTCCTCCTGTAAACTCAGCGTACTCTATCCTCATGGATTAATGCTGATTTTAGAGGGTTATTTGATACAGTACATACAAACTCTGGAGGGTATTTTTCTTACAAAGAGATCTCTTTGTATTTTACAGTCAATTTTGTCCATCATTTTAGATTGCAATCACGGTGGTGATAGAAAAGTTGGTTTAATTTGTCTCAAGATATATACATAGATGATGTCAAAATGTGATCTTAACTGTCTATTTTGTAGTGTTCAAGTTAGTACTTTGTTGTGGTTATGTATGAAAATGGCAACTGCAAATAAAATAGAAGCTTTGTAGCTAATAAGTTAATGGCTAAATGCATGTTTGAGGTTAAATGGAAGTAGCTTGATTTATTCCATTTTTGCATAGTTGTCATTGTAAGTAAAGCATTTTAATAGGCTACAATATAGGTATTTCTTAAGGTCCTTTATTGATTTGTTTTAATAAACATTTTTAAATACGTTCACTGATAAAGCGTTCTATGCTGTGCTGATCAATGATATTGCTGCAATATAGTTTAATTGAGTTCTATGCTTAGTTTTATCTCTACATGTGTGTAATTCTAAAATTAAAATTGATAAAGTTTAACAAAAAAAATACATTGTTGTTGCTCAATCTGAAACATGATCTATTGCTTTCTTTTTTCATGCATCAGTTTTCTTTTGTGAAGCTATCTTTAGCACTGTGATGCAAAATTTTTTAAGTCAACATAATACTTTTTCTTTCGGACAGTAGTCTGTTCACAAACTCTAATTGTTTTGCATTCCAAGAGGATAGAATTGACCAGTTGCCACTGCCTGTATTGATGTAGGTTTTGATGTCATATGGATCAAATTGTGAGATTGTTCCATCAGCGAAACCTCGACAACTTAAACTTTGATGGAAGGCTTTTCCTCATTAGCTTAATGAGTGGAGCTAAAGGAGAAGTAAATATAAACAGTATGCTCAATAGGCACCTTACAACTCAGTGTATGACAAATATTTTCATTGTTTTATTGACATTATATTAGCGAAGAGAATTTTTTAGTGTTATCTTTTTAATGTTTGGTTAGTTCGTTTAAAATCATATTCATCTTTATAAACTTCAGTGAATCTTATAATGTATTTCATCTGTGTTGCCTATGCAAAAGATTTTGAGTTTCTACTCTACTTGGTAGTTTTGTTTCAATTAGAAAATGGTTGCTTAAGACTTGCTTTTTTGTTCCAACATTTAGACTAAGGTAAAAGTTATTTGCAAATTCTTATTTCAATTTCTGAAGTCATTGCTAAAATTTTCTTTTTATCTTTTAGGGAGTAGCAATATATTTGTGCAGCTATCCCATAACTATACGTGATTAATTTGTGATAAACTATTTGCTCATAAGAAGTTTGTGTATTTGTCTATGTGAACTTTGAGGAGGAATTAATGCCAATGTTTCATTCTGAACCATTAATTTCTTTTTTTTCTTTACGGACAGAAATGGATGGTGAAACAGTAGTGCATATCAGAGGTTGCGTTTGCCAGAGTGTGGTGGAAAATAGTTGCTCTTTCAAATGTATTCGCAAGGGAATGCAACTGCTCTTATTACTCCATGATAACTGATACTCATTTTGTTGTGCCTGCTGATAAATTTCGGTTTTTAGGGGATTTTTACAAGTTTATTACAACTTATACCTTAGGCACTCATATCAGCACCACTTGCACTTTGCACTATGAATGCATGTTGCGTTTTTAGTCCTTTTATATGAGATCTTATTTGATGTTTGTGTTCTCCATTTAGATTTGCTCTTTTGGAAATCACTTAACACGGATATTTTTATGCTTTTTGGCTAGGAGAGGTGGTTTTTGAGTTGTCTTTGCCATGATTTGGTTTGTTTCCTTTTGCTGCTGTTCATTATTTTTTTAAATCTATTTTTGTTTATTTTAAACATGTAATTGAAGCTTAAAGTTTATTTTGCTAGCTGTAAAAATATATACTTACTTTGAAACTATTGATAACAACTAGAAAGGTTTTGGTTTCATTAAATTAAATTTTGGTAAACATGGAGCTGTTTTTTTTGTTTGCAGCTTAAATATGTGATGCTTTGATGAGATAGTTTCATTGTGATTTTAAGATTCATATATTTTTAAAAACTTTTGACATCTATGCATGCTCACTTTTGTTAAGTTTTGTCAATTTTTTTTCTATTTTGCTCTAGCAGCCAATCTGGATCATAACCTGCCCCCTTTGAATTATCTTATTTTGCAATTGAATTTTAATACATTTATCTTAAATTTAGCTATCCAGTAAATGTTAGAAGATACTGAAAGATTACAGAAAAAATTGGTGATTTTGTTTCTGTATGCGTTTGTTACTAATGAAAAAATAACATGGTTTGGCTAGATTTTTTTTATTCTTTTTTGTAAAATAAAAAAAAGTCTTTTCTGTTTCTTTTAATTTGTACTTTATGCATTTTATTACAGTTCAATATGTCATCGTTTATGTTTATTTTGCTTGCTTGATTGTTTATCTGTGACCAATACCAAGAATGAACCTCTAAATAAGAGAGTTGTTGAGGAATTTATTATTGATTTAGGATATAATTTTAACTCAGAGTGTTATAATCAACTCTTTATAATTAGGAGTACCGAAAGTGCAAAGAAAGAAAGGTACAGTTTAGTGGGAATTTTGAAGAGGACGTCTTAAAAATATGTTAACTTTACATATTTAAAAAAAATAAAATGGAGTTGTGATTATTTGTAAAAATATTAGTATAATACTAATAGATATGGTGCCAAAAAGATCTTATTTTGTTTATACCATTTATTTGCATTCAATATATAGTTGTAGATAGTAATATTTGAGTTTTAGTTTAAATATATATTTTTTTATTTAGAATTAAATGTACAACGCAAACTATTATTGAATAAGTACACAATCTAAGCATATTATTAGTAGTATTCTAAACTATGGAAGAATAATATTATTTGGCTATGAATGCTAACTCTAGGAAGCTTTGTGAGCACTTAAAAGTTTATTTAACTAATAATTTATTTTATTTTTTCAATTTATTTAAATATTGTATCTTGAAACTAAAAGAGTTCAAGTGTCCTGTAAATGTGATTTGATGATCTTTTGTATAATAGTGATAAAAATTTAATAATTAGACTAAAATGAATATAAAAATTTTAAATTTAAGTATATAATTAGTTTCTTATATAATTTTGAGTATATTTTTTTTTGTCAATTCTATCAAATAGCTAGAGAAAAATTCGAGCGACATGAAGATTGGATCATATCAAAATTCTTTATTTTTCATTAATTCACTATTTTTTTATAAGTATTATTTTTTTTTGTATTAATAGTGATCTTTTTTATAGAATTTAAAATAATATTTGATCTCATATAATTTTTTATTTTATTTTAAGATTTGTGTATTTAATGATGGTGGTGTATATTATTACTACTAATTTTGTTGGGAGTACTTTTTGTCTTTTTATTTTTAGATATTGTATAACATTTTTTTATGGAAGAATTAAACAAATAAATAAAACATACAGTTTTGACTGTTATCATGGTAGATAATATTTCAATCTTTTTTTTATTTTATTTAAAATTTCGGTAGAAAAAGACATATTACAATAAAAGATAAAATATTTTTATGAATTTAGTAATAATAAATATTTAAAATAAATGTATTAAGTGATTAATTTTTTTAATTCTCTCAATGTGCACATTTTTTTAATAAATACGTTTTTCATATTGGTATTTTCTTAACAATTATATACGGATTTATTATTTTTGTTAATTAAAAAATTTAGATATGTAATTAATAAATAATTATATTTTTATACGGATATAAAAAATATTTGGTATACGAATAATATTTTTTTATGTATTTTGTAATTTAATTAATGTAATTAATCACTATTTTTCTACTAAAATATTAACATTTTTTTAAATGATACATGATATATTAGAATACATAATAATATTTGTATTTTATAAATTTACTTAATAATGTATGTTTAAAAATTTAAAAACTAACCTCAATTATTTAAATTATACTTATAAATTATAGTATAATTTTTACATTAATAGATAAGTACTAACAAATTTTTATACTGAAACAATATTTGGTCCGGGCTACGGTTTTACACTAGTTAAAAAGAAAAGACAAAATAAGAGTGTAGTTGAGCAACCCACCCCACCCGTCGCGTTTTTCATGTTAAGAAACATGCAGGTGTATCCGAAATTCCACGTGTCCCACAAATTCCAAAGTAGTACTCCAACAACACACTCTGATATCTGAATGCCTTAATTCCAAACCCATTTTCATTTTGCAAAGTTCATCAGCTTCTATTGTCTCAATTATTCAGAAGAGGAATGAAGGGAAACAACAAGAGGCCTATATACGCCGTGACAACATGGGTTCGGCGCCAGCCCCCAAAAATGAAGGCCTTTCTCGCCCTTCTTTCCGCCATTGCCGCCCTTGTCTTCCTCAGGATGGTAGTCAACGACCACGACAACCTCTTCATCGCCGCCGAGGCTGTTCATGCTTTGGGAATCTCCCTCCTCATCTACAAGCTCACCAAGGATAAAACTTGTGCTGGTACCCTTTCTTATCATATTGGGTCTTCCTTATCAAATTGATTTCCTTTTTATTCTTGTTGAGTCAAATGTTGTCATTGTGATTTTAGGAAAAGCAATAATCTATCTTAGAATAGTGTGTGTTTTGAATATTTGTAGGTCTGTCACTGAAGTCGCAGGAACTGACGGCTTTGTTTCTAGCTGTTAGACTGTACTGCAGTTTTGTGATGGAATATGATATACACACAATTCTGGATCTGGCAACACTGGTAACCACCCTTTGGGTTATCTATATGATCCGCTTCAAACTCAAATCCACTTATATGGATGATAAGGATAATCTCGCTATATACTTGGTCGTAAGTATGCCTTTTCACTGTGTGTTAATACTTTTTGTCTCTAAAATTTGGCAAAAAATTAAAAAATGCCTCTAAATTTTATTTTGTTTCAATTTTGTCTTAGAAGTTTTCAATTTGCATCAAATATACCATCGACGGCTAAATTTTCAAAAAATTTAAGACTAATCTAACAATAATGCACGAAAATTATGTTTGATTTGCTTGTATTGAAGGTTGTTCTTATAAAATTGTTGTTGAATTGGTCTTTAATTTTTTGAAAAATTAGCGGTAAGAGGTATATTTGATGCATATCGAAAACTTTTGGACAAAATTGAAACAAAATAAAACTTCGGAGTATTTTCGAAACGTCAGGAACAAAAAGTATACTTCACTTATAATATATCTCATTTCTTACATTCGATAACAATAATTGCTCAGAGTAGCATTAAGTACGAAACTGTCATTGTTTGAATAATGCTTGTTCTATGATTACCTGAGTGCTGTGAGTGGCGAAATGCAGGTGGCACCTTGTGCTGTAGTGTCCTTCTTTATCCATCCAACGACCCGGAATTCTATTGTTAACAGGATTCTCTGGGCCTTCTGTGTTTATCTTGAAGCCGTCTCTGTTCTACCACAGCTTCGGGTTATGCAGAATACTAAGGTCTCTTACAAAATATATTTATGCCTTTTACTTCTTCCTTTGCATGTCATTCTTTATAACTCTAATTAATTCCTCAATTTAACTTTCAGATTGTTGAACCAATCACAGCACATTATGTTTTTGCACTTGGAGTAGCAAGGTTCTTGAGTTGTGCACATTGGGTCCTCCAGGTTCGGTCAAACTAACATGTCTCTAACTTTGTATCACCTAAATCGTGGAAGGAAAAAGTGATAAAGTAATGAGTTAATCACCTTTGAATTCGTAACTTTTATCATGTGTAAGTCCTACTACCTTGAGTTAAAGGTGATTAAACTCTCACTTTCGCACTTTACCAATTTCGGATCACTTTAGAGGAACTTGTTCTATTCTGGAAATACTTAAAAGGCATTATGATCAGATTATTAACTGATGCTAAGAATTTTCATATCCAAGACCTAAGGGTAAGCATATTTAATCAGAAACCCTTGGTCTAGTGACCTTTATATGATTATGCATATCTTCCTCAGGTAATCGATACACGCGGACGCCTACTAGTTGTTTTGGGTTATGGATTCTGGCCTTCAATGGTGCTTATATCTGAAATTGTCCAAACTTTCATCCTAGCAGACTTTTGCTACTACTATGTCAAGAGGTGCATAATATAAACTCGCATCAATTGAACAATCTACATCTGAATTTTTATGCTCTTGTTTAAATTCCTGATCCTTTGTGTTTTCTTTCGGTGCAGCATTATTGGGGGACAACTTGTAGTTCGGCTTCCATCAGGAGTAGTTTAAAACTAAAACAAATTATCATTAAGATCCCCAAGAGAAGCTTTTTATGTGGGTCTGTAAAACATGTAACCTAAATAAACTTAATTTAGTACTTTATCAGTAATTGACTCAAATTGATGTGTGCATGCCTCGCTAGCTATAATGACAAGTCAATTTGCCTGGGAATATTATTATATATAATTAATAAAGAGAAAGCATGCATTTAAAAAGGTCGTTATCAACTTGAGCTGGATGTAAACAACAGGGACTTTTGATAAAAATAAAATGCTATGTATGAAAAACAACAGCTATCATATATTTATATATATTGTTTTATATATTTTTTATTTTAATATATATTTTATACAGATATATAGATAGCTGGCTGTTTTAATACGAATAGTTGATTTCATATGATTGTATTCTTATGTGCATTGCATCAGTTCCTGTTTCAGGGAATCTGAAAATTAATAGTTTTATAAATTCAAATGTTGTATAATTTTATTTGAGTTTTTGAAAGATAATTGATAAAATGGCATGCAAACGGAGCGAGTACAGTTGAAAGAAAAGTTAAAAGAATAATGTGACATAAACTATAGTTTGATCTTGCAACAGAATGCATGAACTGTGATCCAAATATATCACCATCGATCTACGAAAGCCTAACACTACGGAGGGCACTTGGTAATGTGTTTGGTTGTTAGGATAATAATTCAGCAATCGTAATTTTCCATGTATCCGAAAAACCGAACCCACCCTTCATCCTTTACTATTTCCCCTGCCCCAAAACACAATAATAATGCAACTTGCTCCTATAATTTGACTCTCCTTGGGTCGGCCATATTCAATTATTATTCATATATATTAACATTGGGTTTGTAAACACTGATTCCCTTGGAATAATGAGGATTACCATTGCGAGAACGGAAGAAACCAATTGCTAATTTATGTATGGAATTTATGTATGGGGAATGCTAGGGACAATAATTTTGTTAAACAATATGAATAATTATCAATCAAATTAAAACACACTATACTTTTAAATTAACCATCTAAATTTTAATATTAAAATAACTATTCGTACACTAATAAAATAAATATCTGATATATTTATTATTTATATTGTTTAATATTTTCATTGTCTACCTATACTTTTTCTTTATGTATTAAGCAAATTAAATAGTGAGTAGGGTTTTTGTCGCTTGGTCTTACGAAACCCTTTTCCCTACAAACTCACATACTTGCATGATCTCTCAATATCTCACATCTCTTTTCCTTATAATAAGCACCGTCACAAATTATGAAATATTATTAGGCAATTCTATCTATCGATTACTGAAAACTTCTATTTGAATGAATATCCTAATCTTTTTTTATAAAAAGATAATATTTACACTACATGTTTTGTGTATTTTTTTAAGAGAAGTATTAGAGAGACATTAGAATTTATTGTTTTTTGGCTAGTGTTTAAAAATATAAGATAAAATATATGTATTGTTAAATTACTAAATTAAAAGAACTAAACTAAAAGAATTGAGTTAATAGTTAAACGATGGCAAAAAATAATAAATTCTGATAGTCCATAGTATTTTTCTTTTTTTTTTAAATATTTTTCTTGTTATAAATTTTATTTTTTTAACTTCTTATTAATCATTTTTAATACAAATATATATATGGAAAAGTCTAGGGGACCAGCAGTTTTATTGAATTTTGGCCAACATGTAACCAGTAGAGGAAGGTGAGCCATTGGATGAAATTTCACATCAATCTCACACCATCAAATTATCATTGATGGCTAGTTGATGGCTAACAATCACAAAAATTGCTGGCCCCTAGCATTGCTCTATATATATATATATATATAAGCGATGTATATAACATTTTTTTAATATAATTCTTGATTTAGTCATGATAACTAAGTTAAATTCAAGATATATCTCGGACAAACGATCATTTTAATCTATAAGTTCGTAACGGATAAAACTACATTATAGTCTCCATTGTATTCATTAATCTTCACACCAGTAACTAAGATTCAAAATGTTAATTCACCAATCAACTCTATTAGGAAGAAAATGAAAAATTTAAACAATGTAAACAATGGTCTTAATACAAGAGAAAAAAAAAAAGAAAATTTCTTAAATTACCTAAGCCAAAAAATTCAAATAGTTATTTCAAAAAATTAACCATCCCAACACTAATTTACCAAAGGAACTCACCCATACACCTTTTCCGGCGTTAGAAGTTCTCTTACCGGCCATCATTGTCCACTTCTATAACCCCTCTTGAGATTGTCATCAAACAACCATCCACATAGTTATTAAAATAATCATTTGACTGCCTAGTGAAATGATCATCCAATATTTGTTAATTATATATACTTAAACTGAATTGAACAAAATAACCATTCAATTAAGAATTAAAAAAACCATCTACATATCTAGTGAATTGAACATCCAGCACATTTGTAGGGTGGAGAGAGTCGACAGCCACATGGAGGCAAGGGAGGAGATCTGGCGACGGAGCAGCCATACAACGACAACTTCGACTAGGCGAGGTTGTGAATCTGCTCTGTGAGCTTCGAACCCGAATGCGCAGCAGCCAGAGATGAAAGAGGAGGAGGAGGAGGAGTCGAATCGGTGGGAGGAAGGACGACGTCGATGAGGTGCGGCATAGCAGCAATAACGGCGCGACGGGGAGGACAGACAACAGGGATAACATGCGTCTTGAACACGCGACGAGAGGCGGCGGCCTACGGTGGAGCCTGCACGGGCGGCGGGCGGGTGGACAACGGTAACGAGGATGCACGGGGCTGTTACGACGCGATCTTCTGTTGCTACGGCGCGTAAGTGAAACGCGGAAAGGCTGGACGTTGTCGGACCAGATAGCAGGGAAGTGCAGTGGCGCCGGGGTGACTCTGTGGTTCGAAAATCGCAAATGGAGAATAGGAGATTAGCGTGATACTAGGAGAAACTGTATGTGCCAATTGTGATTTGGTTTAATTGTAAATCTTTATTTTTAAAATTTTAAAATCTGAAATTAAAAATAATTAATTCATAATCTGATTTATGATTTTAATTTTTTTTATTCTATTGTTCATGGTATTTAGTATTCTCATTGTTTCTTTATATCTTTTTTGCCAATTATAAAATATATTTTTAAGAATGTGTAAAGTATGTTTTTATTTTTTTTTTCTCCAAAAATCCAAAGTATACTATGCCTTCAAACATCAAGAACAAAGTTCGAGTTCTTCAAGAGCTAAATTATACTTTTAATACAATATTATTATAAAAATACTATGTGTTTATAGAAAATCAGTCCACTAACATTTATTGTATATAAATATATATATTGTTTAATTTATTTTTAATATATATTTAATATTTCAATATGTATTTTAATTTATACGGACGAGTGACTTAGTGGCTGTTTTGTTATGTACCCCTAACTTGGTTATGTTGTATAATATATATACAAACAACATGATTTAAAGTCAATTATCTTAACCATAATAATAATAGAGCATTCTTTTGTTTACGGACTTCTCTTTTTAACTATAAATAGAACTCTTTGTTTTCCATTATTCTGCGAACTTGTGAAGGAGAATATATATATATATCTACTTTTTAACAACCATACTAAGTCATGGCTCTCTCTAAGCTTCTAGCTGCTTCCCTTATTGTGTCTTTTCTCCTCCTCCATCTTGGGGAAGCTTATGAATCGGTAATTAAAGATTATTATATTTATACTTTCTTTTTGCCTTCTTAATTTCTGCATTATAATTAATATTAGTTCACTATGATTATACTCTCTTTTACTTTTTGATTCCTAACATGTAGCAGGAGGCACCCCAGCAGACAATTGAGGATTCTGTTAATAATAAGAAGATAGGTACGATAAATTTAAGTTTAATTTTAAATTTAAAAGGCGAAGGCTAATTATTAAGCCAGGTTTAAGGGAATAAAAAATGATATATATATATATATATATATAATAGCTTGATGGTTACATGGATCAGATTGCAGTGGAGCATGCAGTGTGAGATGCAGCAAAGCATCTCGTCAAAGGATGTGCAAGAGAGCGTGTGGAACATGCTGCCAAAGATGCAACTGCGTACCACCGGGCACTTCCGGCAACCAAAAACTGTGTCCCTGTTATTACAACCAAACCACCCACGGTGGCAGGCGCAAGTGCCCTTAAACCTTATTAACAGCTTCCATGCAAATGAAATCATCTCAACTGCCTACAAATTAAATATGAAGACAAGCAATTAAGGATGATAATAATCGGATATACCCCTTTCAACTTTTAATAAGATAAACGTGTATGAGATTTAATCAATAAGTTGTTGACTAATAATTAATTGCTATCTATGTTGTTTGTGTTTGCTAATTGCTATTATATATATATGAGAGGTCATGAAATGATGTGGTCACGAGACCAGCGTCCTGTAACATAATAAGCTGTGTTTTGATTTCAATAATGCGTGTTGAATCCTTGTGAGTGTTTGTTTTGGAGTAAAAATAAAGTTCATCTTATGTATTTTATTGTCTTTTCTTGTAATTTTCATTTATGTATACTTGTTATGATGTATGTTTCTATTATTTTTTATTTTTTTTGACCATCTATAATAATGGATAATGATGAGTATATATTAAAATTAGTTATTAATATAATATATATTTTAGAATATAAAATATACGTTGAAAATGAATTAAACAACATATATATTCATATATAAATATATGATAATTTATTTTAATTAATAGTTAATTTTAGTGTACAAATAACATTGTTATTATCAATAATATTATTTAAAAATAAGAAAAACAATAATTTATTAATTTCAGTACCAGAGGACTAATAAATTATTGAATAATACTTGTTGGTGGACAAAGTGATATCGATAATGAAGCATTTAACCGAAGAAGTTCGTTGATGATTGTCTCGACAAAGGTAAGATTTTTTAAGAGAATTGGTAAACGTTGGGTATAAGATGTAACACCTAATTTTTAATACCTCATGATCGTACTAAAAACTCAAGCGTTATTTACCTCTAACTCTTTTTATTATATACTATATTTATTTAATATTGAACCTTTGCGAACATAAACCAAAACTTTAATCAAGAAAATAAAAGATCTTTACTTAAATCTCTTAATCACAAAAATACATATATATTCACATAGCAATATATATACATAGACTTGTTCAAATAATCTCAATTACAAGTCCTACCCCTCTAAATAAAACTCTAACTAACAAGGCGAGGGAAAAATAAACTCTAACAACTCAACTCGTAAACAGAATCTTTTATGCTCTTGTAGTTCTGCACTAAGCCTTCGCACCTATAGTTGAAAGGGGTGGAGATAGGGGGTAAGAACTGGAGAGTTCTTAGTAGGGTTGGGGTGTAGAGTTATATTCGTTTTATATATATTTAGTCAGCAATAACAGTCAACAAAGTACGATCCAATTCAACAATTATAGAACACAAAATCCAATCACAAGCACACACACAATCATAGAAAACACACTCAGAAACAAATATGCGCAAACAAGTATGATGCATGTCTAGTCTTATACAGGCCATGAGCTCATGTGTCGGTTTGTTGCTTGATTCTCGATACTAGTCCTGATATAAGCGTTTCGTACCACCGTCCTTATGGCTTATCTCAGCCAACGTCCCCTCCATGAGCGTTACGCACCGCCGTCCTCATGGGAGAACCTTCCTTTGGGTCTCCAGTGAGTATTACGTATCGCCGTCCTTACTGAGCCGTTCTTATGGTATCAAGTGAGCATTATGTATCACCGTCTTCATTAGACACTTGGTACTAAGGCCGAACAATACTCAATTTCTTTTAATCTTTGTTCTCTGCTCTCCTGTGACAGAGATTCCTTTAATTAATACTTTCTTTTTTATCTGCTCTACTGTGGTAGACATTCATTAAAATTTTTCAGTCACCACTCTCTGCTCTTCTGTGGCAGAGATCCCTTTACTTAATACATCCTTCTCTTTTTGTTCTTTTTCTTTTAAAATCAAAACCACCTCTTTGTGACATTCTACAAAATTTTTAAAACAATTTCACTTAAACTAATTCTTCTTTCAAAGACAAAGAAAAACCATTTATTATTTAAACCTATCAACAAGGCCTCTAGACTTTAGGGGAGTGACAACCAATCTCATTTCTTAAGTTCATTAGAAATCCTTAACAATCATTGTTTTCTTAAATTGAATTTAATCAAACAAAATTTCTAAATCAAATCAAAATCAAATCATACAAATCAGAAGTTCCGAACCAATTTTAAAACCAAAACCAATCCCAGTTTCATCCTTAAAACTAATTCTTTAACTTTTTCCAAGACGTAGCAAAATGAAATCATTCAATCAAAATTCAATTACTTTTAAAGTTCACTAAGACTCCTTCGAATGAAATTCTTAAGTTAAATTCAAAACATAAGCTCTTTTCATATTTAAATCAACCTTAAAACATAATACTTTTCTTAAATAATTTAAAGTCGTAAAATAATTCTTTTCTAAATAAATCAAACTCAAAACATATACATTTCTTAAATGAATTAAACTCGAAACATAACTATTTTTTTAATAAATCAAATAATATAATTTCTCAAATCCAATCTTTTTCTAAATAACATTTCAAACAAAGTTTTAAATTTTAAAACAAAACTTTGGCAGCATGTCCCCTAAAACTCGGACTTTGTCACCCTTCTCAGGTCCCATCCAAACTATTTCTCAAACTCTTTTAAATCGTTTTCAATAAATCAAAACCATTTCAATATCAAAACATTTATAAAATCAAACCAATCACAAATCAATATTTCACAAAAATTCAATATAAATTCAGTCAAATTCAATCAACAATCAATCACAACATTAATTCACTTATCCAATATCAATTTAACTAGTGAGAAATTATCAAAACCTTACTTTCGTATAAAATCAAAATACTCGAAGCTCTGGAGAAGCTTTCTGACCGAGTTGTTGAAGAAGAGAACGTCAGAAACTGTCTATGCCTCCTAAAACTCAAATTGGTCGAATTCAAGAGGAAGGAGAGCTACGTCACAGTTACGGTCCGACCCAAACCTCATGTGGGTCGCCCGACCCATACCCGACCCGAACGGTTAGGTGCGAGGCGCTCGACTGCCGACCCAGACATGCGTCATTGCCAACTCTGCCACAGTTGTATGGGGAAATTTCGGGGAAGGTGGGTCTGCTCTTGTGGGACCCACCTCGGACACGGTATATATGGGGAGGATCCTACCCCTCTCCGAGGTACGTCACACATCACCTTATTCCTCCTTTTCGCCTGCACACTCAACTGACTTGGGCATCGGAGTGTCTTTGCAGGTGACACCCCCTCTCCACACCAAGAACTCGGGAAGTCGGCAGCTCCAGCTCCATCTCCGCAACCCTGAACCAGGCAGAAACCCCACCTTACTATCCGAGGGATCTCCCTGAACCGTCCGGTACCTGAGCTACCGAATATTGGCACCGTCTGTGGGGACTACCTAAATGGACATCGTACAGGGTCCCGAGGGCCATGGCCGCGGAGCAGGCCTTGAGGGGGCAGCCTCCGTCGCTTCTCCCCGGGAGCGGTAGAGGTCCCCCCGCGACGTACCGAGCCACATTCAAGAGCCCAAGAAAGACGCCCCTTTGGGGGAACTAGCATTAATAGCGCTAGGATAATGCAGGAACTACGCCATAGGGTGCAGAACCTGGAGCGCCAGCTGGCGGATCAGGAGTACCATCAACAAACTTTCGATCCCAACTACTCCTCGTCTCCCAAGAGCCGGGGAAGAACCTCCCACAGAAGCCGCTCCCAGTGCACTCCCACCTCAAGATCGGAATCGAAAAGTAACCGGGAGAACCAGGAACAACCGAGAAGACAACACGACCCCTTCATCTACGCCCGACCTCGAGGAACTCGCGCCACGAGGCGAGGTCGGGAGGATGACGGAGAAAGAATGACGAGAGCGCGACGACCTGTGATCATGGGGGCAACCCCTTTTTACCATTCCATCCTCGAGGTCTGGCTACCAAAGCACTTTGATAAGCCGACGGATATGAGGTATGATGGAACTCAAGATCCACAGGAACATCTGACGGCCTTCGAGGCCAGAATGAATTTGGAAGGGGTAGGCGACGAGGTCAGGTGCCGCGCCTTCCCGGTCACCTTGGCGGGACCTGCAATACGGTGGTTTAACAACCTCCCGCAGGGCTCGGTGGCTAGGTTTTCGGACATTAGCCGCATTTTTCTAGCCCAATTCACTATCCGAATCGCGAAGGCGAAACACCCGATAAACTTACTCGGGGTGACACAAAGGCACGGTGAACCGACTAAAAAATACTTGGACCGATTTAACGATGAGTGTTTGGAAATAGACGGCTTAACCGATTCGGTGGCCAGCCTGTGTCTGACGAACGGACTTCTGAATGAGGATTTTAGGAAGCACCTCACCACGAAGCCGGTGTGAACAATGCAGGAGATCCAAAGTGTAGCCAGGGAATACACTAACGATGAAGAAGTCAGCCAGGTCGTGGCTGCCAACAAGCGGCAGCCCTCCTACAATCAAACCCGGCAGCACAGTAGCAGAGAAAGACAGAAGGAACACGCCAGAGACGGTGGTCCGAGCAAGACACAAAGGCCGTTTTCTCGAGTCAGAAAATTCACCAATTACACCCCCTTACTGTCCCCATCATAGAATTTTATCAACAGATAGCCGAGAAGGGAATTTTGTCGAAGCCCCGACCTCTGAAGGACTGAACCGGGGGAAACAAGAGCCTCTATTGTGACTACCACAAAGGCTATAGACACAAGACACATGATTGCTTCGACCTGAAGAACGCGCTGGAACAAGCGATCCGGGATGGAAAACTGGCCAAGTTTTTCCATCTCATTAGGGAGCTAAGGATGCGAGATTGCGACCGCGAGAGAGAGGACAAGACCCGCGCGGTGAAGTGATGTCACGAGCCGGAGGACAACGAGCACTGCCTTACCATAGTGAACGTGGTAACGGCAAGAGATGCACCTCCAAGGTCGAGGTCGGCATATACAAGAAAGACGCCAAGGTCCTGACGGTCTTCTCATCATTCGCGCGAGGCTCCAAGAGGCTCCCACCCATCTCATTTGGTCCGGAGGACCAATGGTTTAATGAGGCCACGGAAAACCCTCCCATGGTCATCACGGCCAGAGTGGGAACTGGCCTCATCAAGCGGATCCTCGTGGACACTTGGGCTGACTCGAATATCATGTTCCACAACGTGTTCGATGCCTTGGGTCTACGAGATGCCGATTTAAAGACGCACTAACACGGTGTTGTGGGTTTGGGCGACCACTTCATCAAGCCAGATGGGATAATCTCCCTACCAATATCCGTAGGGTTAAGACAGGGGCGAACGTCAGTAATGGCCGAGTTTGTGGTCCTACGAGACTCCACGGTCTACAACGTCATCCTAGGGAAGAAGACTATCAATGACCTCGGAGCAGTGATCAGTACGAAGATGCTGGTAATGAAGTTTGTCACTGATGACGGATCCGTAGGATCCATAAAAGGAGATTTGGAAACGGCAGTCGCTTGCGACAACGCTAGTCTCTCCTTAAGAAAAAAATCTAAAGAAGCTTCAAGGGTTTTCCTCGCCGACCTAGATGCTAGAGTCGGCGACAAGCCCAGACCCGAACCAGAGGGGGACCTGGAAAAGTTTAGGGTCGGGGACATGGAGGAGAAGTTCACATTCGTAAACAGAAACCTCTCACATGAATTGAAAGAGCCTCTAGTGGAAATGATTAGGGTCAATGGCGATTTGTTTGCTTGGACGCCAGCCGACATGCCGGGGATAGACCTGACGTAAGGAAGTCGGCCCAAAACATAAAGTTATAAAAGTAATCCCTGAAAGAGACCCGAACAAGGTCCAAGAAAGAGGATTACAAAATAACTTGGAAGGGCCCGACATGATGAAGTCGGCCCAAAACATAAAGTTATAAAAGTAATCCCTGAAAGAGACCTGAACAAGGTCCAAGAAAAAGGATTACAAAATAACTTGGAAGGGCCCGACATGATGAAGTCGGCCCAAAACATAAAGCTACAAAAGTAACCCCTGAAAGAGACCTAAAACGAGATCCAAAAAAGAGGGTTGCCAACAACAACTTGAGCAAAAACCGACCTGACAAAATTGGTAACCTCAGCGTTATGCAAGGTAATTCCTAACAAAGACCTGAACAAAGTTCAAACAAAACGAATTGCTGAAAATAACATCAAGCAAAGGAATCAAGCCAATCAGGTCAGACAAAGTTCCAACGCTCCCAAAAGCCTACAAAGGTACCAAAACGAGTGCGGACAGACATGATATAAAAACACAAAGTTATAATAATAGCAAGCTTCAGAGGCCACCAAGGTCAGCCCAAAAAGCCTGAAAACTACTTTGTTTTTCAAAATAAAGTTGCTAAACAAGCAACTAAGAGAGTGTCAACAGTCAACAAATACCATTTACAAAAGCGAAAGTTCAAAAGCCCACAGGCAGGGACATACGCAAACATATCAGGGATAACTAAAGAGGATCTAGAGGTTTCCCAGTAGCTGCATCAACATGGGGTGAAGGAGGACGAGTTTAGAGAGGCACAGCATCCACTGTCCCATCCTCCCGGTTCAAAATTTGACAATCAGGTTCTGGCTCAATTCCGGCTGAAGGAGCTGAAGAAGTCGGCACAACAGAAGCCTTGGCGGCAGGCGCAGGAAGAGGTTTAACATCATCATCGTCAGGGTCGTCAGGAACAATCTTACCGTCCCTCACAACATTATCAAGGCTGAAAAGAGTGAGGTTGAGCTTGGGTGCAAGGAGCCGAACCTGCTCCTTTAAGTTCTCATAAGCCGCAGTCACGCTGCCCACAAGGTGACCTTGGAGCTCGGTATAATCATCCCGGGCAGTCGCCAAATCACCCCTGAGACGCACCACTTCTCGGTAGGCCGAAACATAACTCTCTTGTGCTTCAACGCCGTGTCTTCAGCTAACTTCACAGAAGCCGCCAAAGCCACAGAGCTAGCCTTTTCACCCTCTAATTATTTCTCCACCTTTTCCAACTTTACCTCCAGCTCCTCCTTCAAACCTTTTATCCTATCAAACTCTGACTTAGCCTCCATCATAAAAGACTTTGTAGCATGAACCGAGATACCCTGAGCAGTTCGAAAAAGAGCCGCACCCATACGAGCCATCTTCACACTGCTTCTAGTTATGAACTCCAGGTGATGAAGAATGGACACATCATCCATTGAAAGACCTCCATAGGGGGCAATTTGCTGGTCGACAAACTCAACGGCATCAAAATCAGGGACATCAAGGTTAAAAGGCTCAGATGTTTTTTGCTTTTTTGGAGGAGGAGCGCCAGAAGCAGCAGCTGAAGTTTGTGAAGGGTAAGCCAGACGAACCCAGGGAGTAGGGATGACCCTCCTCGGCCCGGGTGAACTCGGCACGGGCGGCTTCACCTGAACTTGAGAAGACCCCTCTCCTGCCACCTTAGCCGATATGTTTTGAGCAGCAGCAGCCTTCCTTGCCTTTTTGAAGGCCTTCATGGAGTCATTATTTTTTGACATCTCTGAAAAACAGAATCAACCACAGTAAAGAATTACAATCGCAAAATAAGAGGAAGCAAAGCTAAGAAATAAAGGATAAAAACAAGTTAGACAGTACCCAACACAGTTCTGACCAGGGACGATTCCCCCAGAAACATTTTGGTATCAAGATGGGGAGGTTCCCCCTATATGTCCTCTAGAACAATCACGAAAGCCCGTTCAACCTCGTCAAGCATCTCCCATGTATAACGAGACTGTCACATTCTTTTGCCATTCCAGAGGGAAAGCAGGCTCATTATTTTTGTCAAGAAAAAAAGGGGCGGGCCCCCTCAACAGCTCAAACTTTAAAGAAATAGTTCTTAAAGTCCTTAAAGGACTCTATACATAGCAAAAACTTTATGCCCCTGAGCAGATCTAAAAGAAACCCAAGAAGCTTTCTTTTTGGAAGAAGCCCCAGGCTTGGCCGAAACGAAGAGATAAAGAAAGAGAATCTGAGAAGGTTTGACGCCTAATTCATGACAAAGCAACTAAAAGATATTGATAAAATCCCAGGAATTCGGATGAAGCTGGGATGGGGAAATGTTACACGACCACAACAAGTCGGTCTCAAAAGCAGTAAAAGGAAAGGTAATGTTTAACTAGCTGAATAAATATTCATAGGCGTAGAAGAAGGGACGCTCTCCCTCGACTGAGGTTGGAAAACAAACCCTCTCGTCAGAGTCAGGCGCTACAAGCTCATAATCCCTCTCCTGGGCACTACTACCACAAATCCAATGATGTTTTCTCAGCTCTACACAAAATTCAGCATCCACCACAGAAATACACATTAAGACAAGGGAGTCCAGCCAATCAGATATCCCCTCAGGAACTTTAGAAGACATCTCTACAATATTTTTGCGAGAAGACATGGCCAACTAGTTCTACAACCAAAGAAGAGACGGATTACTAAAATTACTCAAGATCAGACAAACAACTCAAACAGCAAAAATAAAACAGCAGATGGCAAACTCAGCAGTAAAAAAGAAATCCCCAGGACACAACCCAAGGACCAGGGGCATCCTTTGGAGGCAATAACAGAGTGAAGACCCACACCATCTCCCAAAAAAGAAAGCAACCCTCTTTTTTCTTTTAACAAAGTCATCAAAGGAACAACAAAATAGCAGCATAAACAAACAACAACAAAAATGACAAACGGACATCAAAGATGCAACCATTTTTATGAAGAATCAAATGAAGCCGAAGCCATTATCCCAAAAAAGTAATAGCAAGGATAGTAAAAATGTGCAAAGCCCTAGGAAACCCTAATCGTCGGGAGGAATACTAGAAACATGCATCATAGCAACCAAACATAACGACGCGAAAAGGATCAAACTTTCCAGCATGCATTCAAACAAAATCAAAGCTTTATCAAAGGATCAAAGGAAAAAGCGACGAAAGAAGTAAAGAAGCAGAAGGTAGAACCAACCTGGAGAAAGGAGAAAAGCTCTGAAGAAAAAGCTGAAAGGCAAAGCGGAGCAATGAAGATCGTCCCTCGAAGCAGAGCACCAACAAATACCAAGACAAAGCGTCACAGAGAAAAAACGAGAATGCAGGATGAAAGAAAAGAAAAAGAGGAAAAGTTACAGAAAAGAGAAAACCGCCTCTTGGATACAAAATTCAAATAAAAGAACCAAGAGAAATGGGGCATTAAAAGCCAATTAATGAGGGTGTTAAACCCTCGCACGTTTCCAAAGCTAGAGCGCTAATGCAAAAGCGCGCGCTTTTAAGAAACAAAACGTTTCACATTCAAAATAAAGAAGAACACCCTAAAAAGAAGAAGTCGACAAAATGATCGAGTTCGGCTTCATCCAAGAAGGATTGAAGTCCTCAGACTAAGACCCGACCTCAAGAAAAAGACCGAGCTCGAGCAGGGGCACTGTTCATACCCAGGGTCGAGCTATCCGACTCGGGATGTTCTACAGACAAAGCGACCGACCTCTTCAGGTCAGGAAAATCCAACCTCTTCTCAAAGAGCTCGGCCAAGTCACCAGGAAAGTCCAAAGAAAGGCCTAAATGGAGGACCGCGCACCAAAGCCCAAGGCAGTCCAAGCCTACAGGGAGAAGGGCGGTTCCCTTGAAGATAAGGTGACCTCACTCAAAAGATAAAGATAAGATAAGATAACTAACTTATCTTATCTAAGAAGGTCGCTCTACACCATTATAAATACACTGGAGCACCCAGGTATAACTCATACTCTAATTCTATTAAAAACCTGCTTATTACCCTTGCTAACTTAAGTATCGGATTCCCTTGCAGGTACCACCACCCACCGGTGACGAAGGATCAGCAGCATTGCCAGTCCAACAAGTCGGACACGATAGCTCCAGCCGCCACACGCAAGCCGGACCCGTCATCTCCGACCAGTATAGAAGATCTCGTCCGAGATTGACCTATAATTTCAGGTAACCCTCAGAACACAAACCAATTTGGTTCGGATGGTTTTGATTAAAAAACCGAACTAAACCGAACTGCAGTTTAATTAAACGATTGGATCGGATGACTTTTCTCTATAAAACCAAACCAAACCGCACCGCGAACACCCCTACCTTCTATAAGATTTTCAGGTTGGTTTTGTCAGAAGATTCTTCAACTTTCTCTTTACATTTGCTTTTGGCTGGGGACGACTTAGATAGGGTGTAAGAAGCCATTTCTACAATACATGTGTGGAAAGAAGCAAGAAAGAGAAGGTTTAGCAAAAAGAAGCAAGAAAGAGAAGGTTTAACAAAAAGGTTGAAGTCTAATCACCCACATCAAACCCATCAAGTTAAGTCAAAAGTTAAAGGTGATTTATTTCCATTTGCATGCATGTTAATTTCTTCACTTCTTCTTCAACTTTCTACGATACCATTTTTGGTTAGATGATGAAAGAAGCCTTTGATCTCCGCTACTGTAAATCAATGGTTCACAAAGTTTTTTGGAGCCAAAGCACATTATTAATGGTTCGAATTTGGGCTTACCACTGAACAACTTTCTCTTTGCTATTCAAATGCTTCAGTCAAGCAAAAAGAAGACAGCTTGAAAATCCCTAATTTGGGGGTTAATTAAAGAAAGTAAAATGACAAGCTTGGGAAGCACACAACTCAAGAAGTTGACCAAGGAGAGAGAAACTTAGCAACATGCAAGGAGATACAAAAAGAAAAATCTTGTTTTTGCTAAAGTAAGGAGAGATAACCAGAATTTTGTGAGTTGTGTTCTGAGAAGAGTTCTCTGAAAAAGTTCATCAACTTGGACAGTGCTTTCTAGTCAAAGGGGCATTCTGCCAGAATGAGGAACTAAATCAGAGGCAAGTAAATCTGGTTTATCACATAGCAAAGAGGCTGTTGAAGTATCAATCTCCTTCATGTTTTACAGATTGTAATTTACTTTTCAATGTTTATCTTTCTGTAATTTCTTGAGGTAAAAGGCTGAATGAGAGAGTCACTGAAAGAGCCTAAGAGAGAAAAAAAAGGCAGAGAGATACACATGAGTGAAAAGTCTAGAGTTAATTCAGATTTCTTTAGGTTGATTCTGTGTCTTGTAACTTGTACTTATGAGGTATCCCTTTCTTAGTTGGGTTAGCACTAAGAGTGAAGAGTTAGGTATTAGCATAACCAAGTCAAGTTAGGTTAGAACTTGAGAGTAAAAGAATTGTGTCAATCCTGTGGAATTGGTGTATGTAATACTTTAATTATAGTGGAAATTCTACCACTATTGTGGTAGAGACTGGACGTAGATTGTATTGCACAAGGCAACCAAACCAGGATACATGATGGTGTCAGCTTTTCTCTCTACTCTATTCTATTTTCTTATATTCATGAGACAAAATAAAATTATCTCATAAGTTTTTCGCTGCTGAATTCAAATAGATTCAGATTGCAAGTTTGTTTTAAAAGGGTTATCTTATTAAAGTAAAAGAAGGTCATAGATTCAACCCCCTATTGAATTTATTTAGAAAGTGAAAGAGTGTCATGAATTTATTTAAAAATAAAATTAATTGTGGCAAATGATCGATCATACTCTATTGAAATAAAACCTCAACAATGATGATGATCCTAAGGTGTAATTTGTTGGTTGACAAAGTGATATCGGTAATGTGTCGTTCGACCAAAAAAGTTTGATGATGATCGTTTCAATAAAGACGGGGAATTGGTGAACGTTGTGTGCAAGATGGTTATCAGTTCTGCATTTGATGAAAACAGTTACTTTTTGTAGTACTCTAGAGTCAACACATGGCAAACCAAGATTGGTTGAGAATGTTTTTAAATATTTTAATGAACATACAAGGGGTTGGAAAATTCTCACTTTAAAACACACTTTCTCACAAATACCAGTGACTTTTTGTAACTTGTTTAAGTTAGTTTTCTGCGTAGGTTTCATTTCACATTTACTTTATGTTCTTGTCAATTATGCACTCTTTGTTTTTTTATGCAAAGATATTTTCCTTTTTTTTAATTGTAATTTATCAAGTTATCTTCTTTTGTAATTTGTAATCTTTAATCCGAAATTTTGTGAAGTATTACTTATGTTAAATTTATCAAGTAAATTTATTTTTTTTTACTTTTTATTGATTTTCTAAAGTTATTTTTTTCTTTTTTTTCATTGACAAAGTAAAGACTTTTACGCATATAAGATTGGTACTCACAAAAGGAATAGGTTTCGCTCCCAAATATTAGATTTCGAACCATTCTAAATGTTTGCAATCGTCAAGTTGGTCATAACTTTCAATTGCTAAATATCTGCATAACAATACTACTCTAAATTTTTCTTTAATAATTTTTAGAGTAAACTCAAATCAGTCGTTTAAATTTTTAAAATCAGACACTTTGATCTCTCAAATTTTAAAATACACAAAATAGTTCTAAATATTTACTTCTGTTAGACAATAAAGTCCCGTTCTGTTAGGCACTAACGGTGACTATTGATGTGGAATGTAAACTCGAACACATGGACGTTAAGTGTCCACATGTGCGAGCTGTACAAATCAATCCTTAGGGTGAAGTATAAAACATTCACTAAAAGATTTAAAAAATCTCAGAGTTTTCCTAAAAAATTTAAAAAATTCCAAAATAATTCGTTCAAATGTTTTTATTTTTTTTGTTAATCAGAATAATAAAATATTATTGAAAAATATATAATAAATATAGAATATAAAAAATAACAAAATATGTACTAAAAAATAATTTTATTTATTAACACTAAAATACCATAAAAAATAAAATTATTTAATCATTAATTTATGATACCTACATCGAGATAATATAGAAGCCATAATAATAACAACTAAATCTAAAAAGTCATTTCATTATCAAGTTACTATTATTTAAACTCCTAAAATATTGACACTAAATAAACTTAGAAAATATTCCTAAGTGATGACATAATTGCTATCTGTGGTAGCACAAAAAACTTTAGCTATAAGGCTATGTTGTTCAACATTACAACTAGTAAATCTCAAAGTTTTCTAAAAAACATTAACATAACATTTGGATTTGCCAAGACATTTTTTCTTTAAGTATGGCAAAGTATTAGGAGCTACGCATTGGAATTTTATAAACCATCCACGTTGACTTTATAATTGACCAAAACTTACAAATTTAACTTCATAGATGACTTAGATCGTATTATATGCAAGTCTCAAAGTATTGCTTTCCTAACCATTAGCATAAATATTTTCAATTAATTTGTGTGGAAAATTTAATGTTAAATAAGAGTTCTCTTATCACTTTAAAGAACATACACTATAAAAAAGTTGGATTAAAATGACACTAATTTTATGACGATTTTACATAACTCCCATTATTTTTTATAATTTAGCGGTTTCAGTCTCTGTCATAATGTTAATTTTTGTGGCGGTTTTAGTTTATCATGGCGGTTTATAACCACCACTATAATTCTTTCCTTTATCTTTTAACTCGGAGTGTCATTGCATATGAGAGACTGAAAGTGATTAGTGTTGTTACATATATGGGTGACAAATAGGGAAGCCCGCCCTACCAAAAGCCTGCCATCTGCCGAGTTGGCCTACCCCACCTAGTGAGGCGGTCCTAAATTCCTCTCCCACCCCGCTTAACAGCGGGCTAGCGGGCCAAGCCCACCAAATTTTTTTAATCTTTATAAACTATTAAATATTAAACAATATATATAATGTCACAACCATTTCAATAAATTTATAATTTTTAATAATATAAAAATTATAATTTCTAAATTCACAAACATTAAAATCTTTATAATGATAAATATGTAACAAAACATAATCATAAACTAAATTTTTTGAAACAAAATAATAAAACTAACATTGTTCAAAGCAAAATAAATATTGTCTAAAACATATAATTAAACATCTTCAAATTTATAATCAATCAAACATAAAATATAATCCAAAATATAACTTATAACATTTTCAATTATCATCATCATCCTCTTGTAAATCAATAATATCATAAAAATTTGTAAAAAAAAAGCCCTGACAAAAAAATGTCTGGCCTGTTGAGGAAGCCGCCCCGTCCCGCCGAAGCCCACGAATTAGGCGGTGCGGGTTAAGCAAGCTTTTTAAGTTTGGCGATTTCAAATTTTCAGCCCAACCCGTCTTTTTTGGTGGGTTACATGGGCCAGTCCGGCGGTTTTCGACCCGTTTGCCACTCCTAGTTACATATCAAAAGGTGTGGGTGATGTGAATGATGAACTCTAATCTCTTGCTATCTTTCATTTCCCGTTGCTGTCATTCATCTCCTCACTGCCATTCATTCCCTTGTCGCAACTCATCTCTGTGTTGCTACCTTCACTGAGCTTCTACGATCTGGTTCTCGATCTGGCTTTGATCTGAAGGTTTGTCAGTGGCGCTTATCTCACCGCCGTCGTTCATCTCCTTGCCGCCTCTGATCCCTTCGCCATCGCAAGCAACACCGCGTTACTGCTTTCAAGGAGCTTCTATGATCTGGATCTAGCTTTGATCTTAAGGTTAGTCACCACCGTTCCCTTTGTTTATCACCTCACCGCCGTAAGCAATGCCGTTGTTATTGCCATCATCGAGCTTTTAATAGATAAAAAAATTTCCATTTTAAATGGCACAAAATTGCCATTTTAATGAGATAAAAATGATGGTTAAAATTGTGGTTTTAAAATGAGTAAAAATTACTTTTTTAACCGATAAAAATGACGATTTTAACTGCCATTTTAAATAATAAAGAATTACTATTTTATCAAGTAAAAATAACGATTCTGACTGCCATTTTAAATATAAAATATACTATTTTAACTAGTAAAAACGGCAGTTTTAACTGCCGTTTTAAACAAAAAATTTGTCATTTTATTCGATTAAAATGACAGTTTCAACCACCGTTCTGAAAAAATCGTCATTTTATCTTATTAAAATGGTGGTTTCAATTACCATTTTAAACATGAAAAAAACCGTCATTTTAAATTATGAAAATTGTGGCGGTTTTTGATATCCCAAATGGTGTAAAAAATTATAACATTTTTTGAAAACGCTATTTTAGGAATAAAGGCAATTTTTGTAATTATCCTAAAAACTGTCATTTTAACCAACATTTTTTTGTAGTGATAACTTATTCTCTTTTTCATCGTTAAAGAATGATAATGGAATATGATGCCTATAAATTAAACTGAGTTAAATTAATATCTTGTATAGTAAAAATAAATAGGATTCGTTTATTTTTTTTTAAAAAGTATCTTTTCAAAATTAATTTATAACTTATTTTAAAAATACATAAAAAGATTTTGTATATAAATAATTAAATTTGAGATAAAGAGGCCAAACATTTTAGAAATTAAAATTATTAATTTAAAAAGAATTATATATGAATAATTCGAAAGGACCAAAAATTTTAGAAATTAAAATTTATTAATTTTTTATGCTATAAACATTCTCTCCACCCGAAAACCACGCTTAAGTAACGGTAGTTCTACTAGAAAAGGATATTACGTTAGCTTTTTTATTTATATCTATTAAATATATGAGCCTTTACAGCATTAATTTGTTGACGATTAAAAACAAAAAGTGCGAGTTAATATTTCACTAATGGAAGGAGATTGTAAATTAAACATTAGAGATTGTTTTGTATATTTTAAAATTTGAGAAATTAAAGTGTCTAATTTTAAAAATGTCTAGAACTTATTTGAATAATTACTCTAATTTTTATTTTTAATTAATTAATTTCTAAAAAAAGGATTAATAAATAATTTCTAATATGTAAGAATAATATTTTTGGATGGATTAATTACATACATTCCAAAAATATAAGTTTCCAATATTAATCAATGCTGCTATTGGATGGATATGTCTAAAATGAGCACATCAATTATGTGCTTGTTAGATGCGTCACATTTATATAGACCATTAAATTTGATTAGATGAAAATCAAAGGCTAATATGAAAGAAGAACATTGATGGACTTTAATAAATATAGAATATCCTAGTATATAAATAAATACTTTAAATGACAATACTTTAATATACAATACTTTAAATAGTAACAGAATCTTTTATTTTTAAATAATTAAATATAAAATATATAAATACAAAAATATGAGTATTCTTTATTCAATAAGATTAATTATTATGCAAAAAAGTTTTATGATATTAAAAAATAATATTAAAATAAAATTTTAAATTGTAACATAAAAATATAAAATAATTAAAATTTTATTTCATATTAATTGACAAATAATTAGATAATTAAAATTTATTTAAATATAATTAGATAATTATATTTAAAATTTTGAATATAATAATCTAATTATTTGTCAAGTAATATAAAATAAAATTTTAATTATTTTATATTTTTATGTTATAGTTTAAAATTTTATTTTAATATGATTTTTTAATATCATAAAAATTTCTTGTTTAATAATTAATTTTATTAAATAAAAAATACTCATATTTTTATATTTATTTATTTTATATTTAATTATTTAAGAATAAAAGATTCTATCACTATTTAAAGTATTGTGTATTAAAATATTATCATTTAAAGTATTTATTTATATACTAGGATATTCTGTATTTATTAGAGTCCATCAATATTCTTCTTTTATATTAGCTTTTGATTTTCATCTAATCAAATCTAATAGTTTATATAAATGTGGCGCATCCAATAAACACATAATTATTGTGTTCGTTTTAGACATACCCTATTGGATATCTAAATTAATTGCTAGCTATACTAGCGCCTAATTTTTATAATTAATTGCTAAGTAAAGCCACAACTTTGTGTGGATACCACCTTTGTTTTCTCCTACAAAGAAGAGAGAGGAGAAGGGAAAACAAGAAACAGAGAGGAAAAAATGGAGCATATCCAAAATGATAGGTTCGTAAAGCACTTCCCTTCGGTTTATGGCCTTCTCTCTTTTAGTATAAATACAATGGGTTCTTGTCGTTTCTTCATTCCACGCACTTATCAATAATTATTTATTTATTATTCGAACTCTTATTTAATTTGGCATATACTTACTATATATAATAAAAATAAGCCATGGCCCTCTCTAAGCTTCTAGCTGCTTCCCTTATTCTATCCTTTCTCCTCCTCCAACTTAGCGTCGACGCCGCTGATAAATCGGTATTAAACATTCATTGATTTTTTTCTATACAATAACATGAAGTTAATTTCATATTATATATATGATCATATGTTTTCGTGTTATACAGGAGGTACCAACAGTGGAGGGGGCTGTTCCCGGTCCAAAGATAGGTACGAATTGAATTATTAGTTAAATACGAAATATGCATATATGCAAGAGATAAAGTTAATAATAATTAAATTGATGATGAATTTAATCAGATTGCAAAGGGAAATGTGATTTTAGATGCAGCAAATCATCGCATCCAAATCTATGCAAGAGATCGTGCAACACATGCTGTCAAAGATGTAACTGCGTACCACCAGGCACTTCTGGAAACTATGAAACCTGCCCTTGCTATTACGCCCAAACCACCCATGGTGGCAAACGCAAGTGTCCATAGAACTACCTATATATAGATGCATCCGAAACTGTAAATATATATAATGGGAGGGAGGGCAATCAAGATGTTGTTTTTTATTAATTGTATATTTCTATTAAAAAGATAAAATTGTAATAAAATGCAATTGTATATAATGCATTGATGATATATATAATATCTTACATTATGAATTTCGGTTTAGCTTCTAGTTAAAGCTATCTAATTGACTGTTCATACAACCAATGTTCGAGGGCTATATATACAGAAACGGAGGTTCAGAAGGGTTCAGTGTGCAGTGTGTGTGTTTTAAAAGATAAAATTGGTAGAATTTTATATTTACATGTCCTCCTATTTGTTAATATAAAGATTAATTTAAATAGTATTATTAATTACTGAATAATTGTTTATTTTAATTATCCGTGTTGACAGTTAATTAATTTTTTAATTGGTTTTATTTCGATTGGTGATTCAAATATTTAAAATTTAAAATTTAAATTAAGAAATTAAAATTGATTATAGCTAAAGGTATATTGAATACTAATTTAATGTAATTATTAATATGAATTATATATATATATATATAATATTTTTTACATTGTGAATGCTTTGGATATGTAAAAAAAAAAAATTCACAGAATATTTAATTTAAAAAATGATGAATTATAAGATAGGCATGTAACAGATTTACTTATAGAATGAGATAAGAATTTGTTGTGGTTGATGTTGATATTGGAAAATAAATGTCTATACAATACAGTCTATATTTTATATGGTGAACACTATGTATGAAGAGAAAATTTGAAATAAAAATATTGCATTTCACCGGCTAAAGTGCAAAGTTAGATTTTGATTTTTTCTAGAATAAAATAAAAATTATTTTATTTTCAAATAAAAATGAATCCCACTTTATTTTTTCGTATTCAATTTTTTGTGTCTGGAACAAGTTTGTTATTTTTCTCGACAAACCTCGTTATTTTCACAAAGTTTGTCGTATTTCTTGGCAAGCTTTATATAATCCGTAAAATTTACTGTATTTTTTGGTGAATTTCGATCAGGTTCGCCTAAATATATAAATCCGTGGTCTTCTTCTTTAGTTTTCACTTTTTACTTTTTACTCTTCACTTTTTATTTTTATCCTCTCTTACTTTTTATTTTGACTCTTTTCGATTTTTTTATCTTTACAATTCGTTAATTTTAAGTAATTTTGTTCTTCTATTCCTTTTAAAGTTAATTTATTCTTTATTATTTTATAATGTTAATATATTTATTTAGTTAGAATGAATTCCATGTAAAAGTAATTGTTATAAAAATAATTATTTCGTTTAATAATTAGAACATATAGTTTGTTTAAATAGTATTCTATTGTTAGATAAAATAAATAGTGTTATATTTAACTTAAGTAATGTTATATTAGATAATGTTAATCGATTATGCAATTGTGGTAGGAGATTAATAGATGTTAGTTAATACAAAATTTTATTTAGATTAGTGTTTTATTTGAATTAGTTATAGTTTAGAATTAAATTATATATGATAGGTATTTGGATTTATTTCTAATATGTTGGATAAAAAGTTATTTAATGTTAAATTAGTTTATTTTAATTTATTTTTATTATAGTGTAGTTTGATAGCACAAAATATGTTAGGCTACAAGGATACTTTTTATAGACGAGATCAATTTGACCATATTGTTAGCAGACTTGGTTGAGTGGTATACTTTATAACTTATGTTTTTTATATGTTTAAAATTTATCTTATTATTACTTGTGTCCTCCATTTCATTTGCCTCATTAATTTTTTTTTTGTTTGGGTCTCCGAATCTTGTGTATGACAAATAATTTATTACCGCGTCTGCCCAAGAAAATCAGGACACACTTTAGATACATTGGATTTAAGCATGTGGCATATATATTAGAGTGAGACCATGACTGGACATTGGTCTTTGTTTTGATCGAGAGATGGCATCCTAAGTCTCATACTTTTCACCTATCCTGTGGGGAGATGGCTATCAGTTTGCAGGACGTGGCGTATCAGTTGGGACTCAACATAGATGGAGATCCAATCAGCAGCTGCATCGGTGGGTGGGAGTAGTTCTATAAGGAATGTTCTATTGAGGACCTTTGTCAGCAACTGCTAGGTGTTGTACCGGGACCCAGTGACAAACAGTCACCGAGCAAGTAGATTTCAATCTCACATGGTTTCGTGATATTATTTGTGGGCAATTAGAGGCTCAGTGGTACACGAAATCATGATACACAACTTCGTGCAGCTGACCAGCAAGTGCACTGGGTTGTCCAAGTAATACCTTACATGAGTAAGGGTCGATCCCACGGAGATTGTCGGGTTGAAGCAAGCTATGGTCACCTTGTAAATCTCAGTCAGGCAGATTCAAATGGTTATGGGATTTTGATAATTAAAAGATAAATAAAACATAAAATAAGATAGAGATACTTATGCAATTCATTGGTATGAATTTTAGATAAGCGTACGGAGATGCTTTGTTCCTCCTGAATCTCTGCTTTCCTACTGCCTTCATTCAATCATTCATACTCCTTTCCATGGCAAGCTGTATGTAGGTGGATCACCGTCATCAATGGCTACGATCTATCCTCTCAGTGAAAATGGTCCTCTATGGTTTCCCGCATGGCTAATCATCTGTCGGTTCTCGATCATGTCGAAATAAGATCCATTGATCCTTTTGCACACTGTCACTGTGCCCAACACTCACGAGTTTGAAGCTCGTCACAGTCATCCCATCCCAGATCCTACTCGAAATACCACAGACAAGGTTTAGACTTTCTAGATCTCAAGAATAACGCCCATTCGATTCTAGCTTATACCACGAAGACTCTGATTGCACGCAATGGAAGCTCTGTTGTTAGGAGATGCAACCATGCGTCGTGAACCAGGAGGCCAAGAAATATGCATTCAAGCTTGTTTTCAGGTAGAACGGAAGTGGTTGTCAGGCACGCGTTCATAAGTGAAAATGGTGATGAGTGTCACTTGATCATCACATTCATCATGTTGAAATGTGAATGGATATCTTAGAACAAGAATAAGCTTGAATTGAATAGAAAACAGTAGTAATTGCATTAATTCATGAGGAACAGCAAAGCTCCACACCTTAATCTATAATGTGTAAAAACTCCACCGTTGAAAATACATAAGTGATGAAGGTCCAGGCATGGCCGAATGACCAGCCTCCTAAAAGTGATCAAAAGATCAAAAGATGATCCAAAGATGAAAAATACAATAGTAAAAGGTCCTATTTATAGAGAACTAGTAACCTAGGGTTTACAGAAATAAGTAAATGATGCAGAATTCTACTTCCGGGGCCCACTTGGTGTGTGCTTGGACTGAGCATTGAATCTTTCACGTGCATAGGCTTCTCTTGGAGTTAAACGCCACCTTTGGAGCTAGTTTGGGCGTTAAACTCCAGCTTTCATGCCAATTTGGGCGTTTTACGCCAAAATTTTTATGCTAACTTGGAACGCCTATTTGGGCCATCAAATCTCGAGCAAAGTATGGACTATTATACATTGCTAGAAAGCCCAAAATGTGTACTTTCTAACGCAATTGAGAGTGCACCAATTGGGCTTCTGTAGCTCCAGAAAATCTATTTCGAGTACAGGGAGGTCAGAATCCAACAGCATCTGCAGTTCTTTTTCATCATCTGGATCAGATTTTTGCTCAGGTCCCTCAATTTCAGCCAGAAAATACCTAAAATCACAGAAAAACACACAAACTCATAGTAAAGTCCAGAAATATGATTTTTGCATAAAAACTGATAATAATATAGCATCTATCTCACCGAGCTCTTCAATTTTATCTAAACAAAGTGATGAGTAACTAGAATCCCTTGCTCCAGTTTTCTCTCCTAACACAAATTCAAAATTTAGTTTTGGGGAAATTGAGATTTTCATTATTTTGGTTATTTAGGTGTAATCTAGCTTGGGTGATTGTTGGGTTTCACCTCAGGTACTAGTAGGTAAGGTGAGAAAACTCTAAATCGTTGTAGTTTGTTGATTTTACAAACCTTAGTGTTGATGTTGAGTATATTGCTTGAAATTAGTTTAAATTCATGTTGATTGGAGTTTGAATTGGCAAATTGGAGTGCTTGGAATTGAGCTTTGGTAGCTAGAACTTGTTGATTTGATTTGGTGGCTTGTTTGAAAACTTGGGAGAAATCGGCTAAGGTATAATTTTGATTTTCTTTAGGTAGTATGTAATATTGTGTGAAACTTATGCTAGTAGCCTTTAAGATAGGTTTGAATTGCATGCTTTGGTTAATAGAATGTGTGTGACTAGTGGAATGGAGGTTTGATATGAGCATGTGAATAAAATTAATGTATATGATTGAGATTTGTTATGAGGCTATAGAATGAATGATAAATTATGATTTTTGGTGATGATTGATTATATATTTTGAATTTGGATGCTGATTGAGGAGGTAAAAATGTGAAGGTAATTGATAATAGAGGATAAGGGTGATTTATTTGAGAAGTATGGTAAATTAGGTTTGGATGATTGGAAAATAATTGAGGATTAATTGTTATGTGTAAAAGTGTATAGTATTGAGATTGTATGGTAAATATTGACTTGGTTTGAGAGTTTTGGAAACTAGAAGATTTTGCTAAAATCTATTTTTAACCAACTTTGATGGGTCATAACTTGGTTTTCAGACCCTCAAATTTTGTGAAACTAGTTTTTAATAAAATTGGGTTCGTGTAGTTTATGACATTTGAAAAACGGATGGAAAATAATTTTTAACAAAAAAGTTATGCGCATTTGAAATTTGGTTGAAAAATTAAGTTTTCTGCAACAAACAACTTTCCTGAAATTGGTATGCATGCGTACGTGGCAGTGTCACACGATGTGAGTATAGGGCGCTGCCCAGTACTCTCGCGTATACGGCATTGACCTTCATACGCGACATTGGCGTTTTTGAAAATTTCGCGTACGCAGCAGGTGCACGCGATGTGGGCTGGCCATTCTGTTTAAATGCTCGCATACACAGGAGGTGGCTCGCGTACACGGCACATGCAATTTCAAAATCCATGCGTACGCGGAAGGGATGCATACGCATGACCACTTTATTTTGCAAAAAATTATATTTTTGAGTTTTTAACTATTCCTCTAGTCTTCTAAACCTCCGAAACATTTATTTAAGATTCCCTAACTAGTGTTTAGGCTTTGGGATGAGCGAGAGTGTATTGGGTGGATTAAAAAGGGTATTTTCTTTTATGAGTTTAGAGACGGTGACTTAGGTTTGTAACGTACTGTGGATGGAATAACTAGAGTGGGTTGGTGAAGCGGTATGTTGATGATGATTTGAGAAAAGGAAAGCTAATGAGGTATTATTATTGATAAATCGTTATGTACCTCGCAAGGACAGTGGTTAATCCTGCTTGTCGAGGTTGAGACTCCTAAGATTATTGATAAATTGTTATGTACCCATCAAGGATGGTGGTTAATCCCGCCTGTCGAGGTTGAAACTCATGAGATTATTGTTAAGTCATTATGCACCTAGCAAGGACGGTTGGTTAATCTCGCTTGTTGAGGTTGCGGCGCCGTTGTAGGGACAGTGATTAATCTCGCCTACATTCAGATGTGGGGTCTAAGGCAATCTCCCACCTGCATCCTTTCATGTCACAAGAGTGTGCTCGAGCACTATATCTAGTTAGAGTGTACTAGAGCACTATATCCCAGGGCGCTTATTTATATATATACGTGACAGAAAGGCGACATTCCGAGGGGATGTGTCGGGTTGGAAGTTGAACCAATAAGTGATATCACGGCTAATAGGACAAAAATTCATTGTGTGCATCTTATGTATAACATGCTTAGTTGCTACTTGAGTTACTTGCTGTATATGCAACCTACTTGTGTTTTACTTGTTTGCATTTACTTGTGTTTTCTTCTGCCATTGAGGAGGTTCGGTAGGTGGTGGCAATGGGATCGCATGGAGGATAGGTTGGCAAAGACTGTGGGACATTGGTGATTTGTTAGAGTAGAAATCCCTTAAGTCAGATCCCCCCTTTATGGAATTAAAAATGTATCGTAATGTTATACTTTGGAAAGTTCTAGGATTGCCTTTGGCTTCTCGGAACCTTATATCTTATATATTGGGCACTGTTATCATACTAAGAACCCCCAGTTCTCATACCATATATTGTTATTTTTTATGTATGTCGCAACCTACCTTGGTGAGTTTTGCGGATGGTGACAGAGCGGATGATGGCTCCAGTTTTACTTTTATTTCTTTTGTTGTAGTTATCTCTCTCCTTTTTGTGTATATGCCTTAGAGAATTTTATTTTGAAAACTTTAAGAGATAGGATGTTGCTATTTCAACTTAAAAAATCAGTTGTATCTTTTGTTTAATTAGTCGATCTAAACTTTAATTAGTCTTTTGTTTGTTTGTTTGTGTGTGTGTGTGTGTGTGTGTGTATGACTTGTTTATCTTATATCTATTACCGTGTATATCTTTGAGCTTTTGCAAGGTTTTATATACTTTGTTTATTTTTTGTGCCGTCGCGCCTTAGTTATTTTTGTGTGAACGCTTTGCGCTTTGTTTCTTCTGTTTTTACCCTTTGATCTCCTATTCTTCTTATCGAGCTTCTAGTTTATAATATATCTTTGACTATATACTATTGTATGAGCCTTAGAATTGTTGTGATGCTTTATCACATTTACTTTACGACTATATGGTAAAGCTTAGTATAATAGGGTGTTACAGAAGCCTATACTACTGTAGTGTGCCCGCTGTTGTACTTTGCTATTGTTGTGTGGCACCAAGTAGACTGCCTGGTTAGATAGTTTTGTGGCCTGCAACACATCCCAACGAGGCCACTGAATATTGACGAGATGCACAAGTACGATGGTTGATTTGGCAGAAGCGAGTGGTACGCTGAGTTCTTCAGGGTTGGTATGAGATGTGGGAAACTCGGGTGATCATCAACTTCAGATACATCATGCCTTTGATCTACACTCATCGCAACCATATTTAAGATGATACTTCTAGTGTGTGTACATTGAGTTAGTTGGTCAGGGTAACCAGCGCTTAGCGGTAGGGAAATACATACCCGAGGATCTCCTAATTCATCACTTGAAGGCTCTACAGTTGCATCAGCTTGAGGATGGAGAGCTTCTACTAATGCGACCTTAAGGAGAGAGACGAGGTAGATCTCGTCCTAGGCATGGGGTTGCTATAGCTCATCATGATAGAACATCTGTTAGCACACCCAAAGGTAGACACTAGGCACATGTACGTTCCTCAAGTGTAGCAGAGCTTATGGAGCAGGTCGTTGGTCGTATATCGGAACTCATCCCTGGAAACTACCTGACACTCAGGCCACCCAGCACTTAACATTCATTAAAGGTCAGGCCTAGTCATCAGGGGCATGCGGCAGGGGTAGGGACCAATCAGCAGTGGGAGATTCCATTTGATCCATTGTTCAGCCAGACAGATTTTGATGTGGATTAGCCCTTTTGTCCCACTTTGCATACACATGACTTGGATGCAGTGTCTGGTAGTTGGCCAAAGTGGATTCATACTTTGCTTGACACGGATGCAATGGGTTTTTAAGGTGATATGACCGGGGGAGTCCAGACATATCCATTTGGATAGATGCACATGTCTCCATCACTGTCGCCCTATGCCCTACGACACATGGATGATCCATTTACCAGTTCATCATCAACAGAATCACACGGGAAACTTTGGGGCGAGTTGACGACATTCGCTTTTGGTGAGGTCATCGATCCACTAATAGTTGAGCCACCTCTTGGTAGAAGATAGAGGGAGCCTTGTCCTCCTCTTTGTGGGATAGGTGGATGTCTTGATGTACAACCTCTTTGACGATGAGTTAGACCACAGGGCGGCTGACATGAACGTGGATAATAGTGTAGTTTATTATGTTTAGTTTATTATTGTAATGTTGCTTTCGGTTATTATGTTTAGTTTTTAATTTTTAGCATATGTTATGGTAGAATGATCACTCATAGATTTTGAGCAGATTTTACTATATTCAAGTCCAATAATGTTTTCGAAATTCAAATTATCAAAAGTAATGGGATACCATAACATACTTATCCATCACACAATGGTGCGGGAAATCAAATTTTCCACAGCTTAACCGGCAAGTGCACCGGGTCATCCAAGTAATACCTCAGGTGAATGAAGGTCAATCCCATAAGGATTGTCGGACTGAGCAAGCAATGGTTGTCTTGTTAGACTTAGTTAGATGAATCAAAAAGGGTTTGGTGAGTAGTAATTTGCATAAACAATAAACAATAAAATAAAGAAAGTAATAAATAGTTTGGTGTGAAAGCAGTGTGAGAAAACAGTTAAGGTCTCAGAGATGTTTATCTTTCCAAATTAAAATTTCTTACCAACTATTTTAACAATGAGTGATTCATTCTATGGTAAACCATAAATGTCTAAACCTTAATCTCTTAGTGATTTAGCTTCCTCTAACCTTCATTAACTGCCACTCTCGTGGTCACTTAATTCGGATTAGAGGGTTAAGTTCAGAAAACTAGTTTAGCGCCACAAAAATCCTAATTACCCAAGACTAATAGGATTATATGTCACATATCCGAATTAGTTCATGCAATTAGCGATTTAAGAGGAATTTGTTTCCAAGCTGTAGTTCAAGCGAGATAACTCTCTCGAGAATCACAAGAACTCATGTAGAAAATGGTCATACTCTCGTTCCACCCAGTTCATAAGATTAAGAATGAAAACAATCCTTAGAATTGAATCAAACATAAATTAAAATAGAAGAATAATAGTTCTAATCCATAGAAATAAACAGAGCTCATAACCTTAACCAGGAGGCTTAGTTGTTCATACTTACAGAGAAAATAAGGTTTTGAAAAAGTGCGAAAGAAAGAAGATCCTAAACCTAAGTGATCTTTTCCTTTAAATACTAACCTAATAATAAATGCTAGACCTAAAAAGACATTGTTTGTAAATAAAATTACAAAAAGAAAATAAAATAAAACTAAGAAGTGTTAAGTCTAATTGGAAGCCCAAAGAGAAGGTGTCTTCGGCCTGCTCTTGGCGTTTCATGCCAGAGATGGGCGTATAACGCCCCATGGGGAGTAGAGTTGTGCACGCCTGAGTCCTCTGCTGGCGCTAAACATCAGGTGGGCGTTTAGCGCCCAGGGAGGGTGCTGCAACATTTCTTTCTTTTTGCTCCAAACTTCGCCAAATTGCTCCAAATTTCACCTGAAATCATAGAAACACCAAATTGCTTGAGATTATATTGAATTTTTGTGGAAATTTGATAATTGGTGATTGATTATATTGTAATTGTTGAATTTTTCCCTCGCGTTCTTAGTTGAAATTTTATTCAGAATGGTAGGTTTTATAGTTGGTTTTGTATGTAATATTACAATGTATTATTAATATTAAGTATGTGAATCTGTGATATTTGTTCTTGACAAAAAAGTTTTAACTTTTTAGAAAATTGTCGGCAGATTATTGTGTAAAGGCTCAATATTAAATAGATAATAAAGGAATTAGGTTAATAACAGCTTACTTTTAGTACGATCATGATATATTGAAAGTTGAATCGTTACAAAAATGATACATTATTTTTAAAAGAATTACCAAATCAAATAAAATAAAAGTAACTTTTAATGGAATGAATTACTTACTAATTCAATATTGTTACCCATCATAAAATACTTTTAGAATGACAACTAGATAAACTTCCAGAAAAAGAAAAAAAATGAGTATGTTACATCTATATAATAAAGTATAAATGATATATTTTTGTCTCTAAAATATCAAATTTTTTTAATGTTTAATTTAAATAAATTTTATTTTTAATTTAAAACTAAAATTTAATTTTATCCTTTAATAATATCAATTTTTTACAGTACATAATTATTTAATTATTTTTTAATCACGTATGAGTAAGTTACTCTTAATCACATTACTTTCGTTTTAAATAAATTGATTTTTTTTAATTTTTCTCCTAAAGATTTTTACTCATCATGAAACTTTGTAGAATGACTAGTACATAAGTTTGCGAAAAAAAAAGAGCATGGTACATATATAACAAATTATAAATTATACTTTTTGTCTCTAATATACCGAAATTCTTTATTCATTTAATGTTTAATTTAGTTAAACTTTATTTTTAATTTTAAAATAAATTTTAATTTTATCCTTCAATAATATCAATATTTTTATGATAGATAATTATTCAATTTTTTTAAGTTTAATTATTCTATTAGTCCCTATAGTTTTGTAAAATTTTTAATTAGGTTCTTATACTGTTTGAGAACCATCAATGAATGGAAAACATTATGTGTGAATAATAGGGTGATGCCAATTCTTCTGTGCATCCTAGTAGCTAAGGTTTTGTAACAATTTGGATCTTCTCAAGTCCGAAGAAAATATGATAAGGTCACTCATCTATACCATGCAGTATGGAGTCACTAAAAATGGCGGCAATAGTTAAAATATTGGTGTGTCTAATGTGGCATTTACTACTAAAAAGTGGGTTCTGATGATTAAAGTTAGCTCATTGTGATTTCAGCATTTGATATTAAAGTTGGCTCATTGTGATTTTAGCATTTGGTCTAAAATTTGGAGATTGATAAGTTTTAAAATATGAAAAAAGAATGGAACTAGAAATGTCAGTGATTTCCAGCTGTAACTCCTCCATTGTGATTTTGTCGATAAAGGACAAGTAACATTTATTGATTAAGACATTAATTTTTGCTGATTCTGTGATTCATTGTGAAAACAACTTGAAGAGTACATGGGATTTGAACTTTTTTACATACTACAAGATTTGTTCTATTATGTTTTAATTGAGAGTAATATGTTAGTTGCAGGTGTTCTCTTTGTTGGAGATTTAGGAAGAGAATGTCCTTTTGGAACATAAGTATGGAATCTAAGTCAAACTTCTATCTTTATGAGGGTTTAAAAGTTTGATTCAGCTTTGTACAAAAGCATGCATGAAGCAACTTGCTATGGTGAAAAATCTTTAAGTCAATTTTTCAGTTGAAATGTTATACCAGACTTTACAAGTTGAGATAGATACAATTGTTTGGTCTAAGTAGATATTGAATGGAGTATAGTTATGTTCATGAATTATTTTTACCATATTTTAGTCTAGATTGTGGATCATAAATTTAATGTATTTAGAAATTTTCAATATGTTAAATTCTATATTTCTATGGAGACATTGTAAATATTGTGGTATTTATTTGAAAAATTAATCTATGCTCAATTCCTTTTATATTTTGTGAAAATATAATTATTTATGAAAATTTAGTTTTAATAGTGGTTAATCTGAAATTAGTAAAAATCCATAATTATAAAATTAGGAACAATGACCGAGTTAGTGATCGATTTAGATTTTTAGTTCAGAAATTAGCGGCTAAATGGTTCAGCGACCGATTTTCAAGAAAAATCAATCACTAAATCGGTTGCGATTCTGGTAATTTCTTGTAATGTGAATGGGGATTATAAGAATATCTTTCATTGAATATTTATAGTTTTAATAAATTTTCAATTAGGTCCCTATACTTTTTTTCTTTTCAATTAAGTCCCTAAGGGTATACAAGTAATTTCACAATTCACTAACATTTTTTTGACGTTTAACGTTAATATGGACTAAATTGAAAAAAAATTAACGTATAGGGACCCAATTAAAAAAAAAAGTACAGAGACCTAATTGAAAATTTCGCGAAACTATAGGGACCAACAGAATAACTAAACCTTTTTTTTTAATTGCATCTAAGTAAAACACTCTTAGTCACATTACTTTTATTTTAAATAAATTTATTTTTTAATTTTACTCTTAATCACATTATTTTTATTCTAATTAAATTTATTTAGGTTTAAAAGAAAAATAAAAAATAAAAAAAAACAATTTTCTACTGTTGTAAAAAAATTGAAATTATTAATGAAAAAAATAAAATTTATTTAAAATTAAGAATAAAATTTAATTAAATAATTAAACATTAAAGAACTTCAGTATATTAAAGACAAAAAGATATAATTTATATTATTGTATATGTTCATGCTTTTTATTGTATATACGTGAAAAAATCTTGAATAATTTATTGTATATATGAGTAAAAATTTTGAATTTGTAATGCAATTCTTCCGTTCAAATTTACTATCATTTTACTTGATCCGATAATTCTTCAATTTTAAGAGTAATGTATCGTTTTTGTTTCCAACGTTTTCGTCCTATTTAAGTTTATAAAGTTTCAAATCGTCTCGATTTTGTTCTACCGTCAATTATTCTGTTAACAGATCACTAACGGTAGGACAACAACATTAAGACGATTTTAAAACATTATTAAAAACTTAAATGAGACGATTTAAAAACAACTTTAAGATTTACCCTAAATATTAGAGATAAAAATGATCCTTTACTCAAAAAAAAAAGAAAAAAAGAAAAATGGTTTTTTCCCACACAAAATGTGCCATATATGTTTCGTTTATAACCTGCTCTCTTTTGATCGAGTATAAAGGGTCCTTGTTTTCTTCATTATTCAGCACATATGTACACTTACCAAAGAAAGTTGTACTTGTTCATGCTCTTTTCGTTTCTTTAGTTATCTATCTACAAGCATCCGCCATGGCTCTCTCTAAGCTTTTACCTGTTTCCCTTATTCTCTCTTTTCTCCTTCTCCAGCACCTTATTGAAGACAATCAATTGGTAATAACCATATATGGATGCTATGTTATTTCTCATCAATTATTAGCATTTCGTTCTATTTATATATGTATAACCTTTTCTTTTTGTGTTAAAAATTTGTGTAATACATATAGGTATCTTCAGAGGGACTACATGGTTCTCTTAACGTTGAGAAGATAGGTACAAATTGATTTAATTAAACACCGTATAATTGAAATTTCGACCTATCCATGATATTTTGATTGAATGAGTGAATTAATTTCAGATTGCAATGAAGCATGTGACGTAAGATGCAGCAAATCATCACGGCCGGACCTATGCAAGAGAGCATGCGGAACATGCTGCCAACGATGCAACTGCGTTCCACCGGGCTATTCCGGCAACCAACGAGCGTGTCCTTGTTATTACAACCAAATCACCCATGGTGGCAAACGCAAGTGCCCTTAATCACATCAACAACTTAATTACAATTCTATATCTGTGTCACATTAGATATATAGGTTATAGGTTATTTCATAACTGAGATTATATTTATTTTGTTTGATATACAATATGCCAGATACAAGGAGAATGATAAACTCATAAATATTTAAATAAAAACTTAGCATATTGTACTAGTTGATATGAATATCCACGACAATAATATATAATATATGCTATATATTTAATATTTCTTGAAATCAACCGTTTCCTAGATTGTATTGTTGTTTTACTTTGGTGGGTCCGAGGAAAAGACTAGATCAGAGGGCCAACACATTCAGCTTAAAAAAAGAGTGAGTTTTGATTTAGATGTAAAGTAAAAATAAGGAAGAAGTGTAGGAATGAATTAATTTTGTTAATGAGCGATGGTAGAAGGTAGATTGTGATAGGATCAGGTGCAAGTTATTATTGGGAAGATTCAATTTATGCAAAAGAGCTTGTGGAACATGCTGTGATCGTTGCAATTGTGTGCCTTCTGGGACTAGCTAGCAGTAACAATTCCCATGTTTATGCCAACACCAATGTCCTTGATTACCACTTCATTTTTATTTTTATCAGCCTGTGAAAATTTTTAATAGTATAATATTGAATTGAATTTTATCATAAGAATTGAATTCCAGTTAGAATTAAATTGAATTCTAGTGTTTAGAATAAATTAATAAAATTATAGAATTAAACTGAATTATTATAGTATTTAAAATATTTATTAAATAAATTAAAATTTTATAATAGATAACTTTATCTTTTATTAATATAACATTATATTTAACTAATAAATATAGTTATTTATTAAATTATATAAAATAATTAAACATTTGTATTTTTTAACTAAAATTTTATTCAATTAAAATTTGTTCACCTCTTTTAAAGAAATAAAAATTAGATTAATCTAAAAATATTAAATTTAAAAATATTATTATTAATTAAAAAAATTAAATAGTTCTTTATGCACTACAAGAGAAATAGAGCTTTGCAGCGGTTATTTCTCCAATTTGCGGCGGTTTCAAACCGCCGCGAAACAGAACGCCAGCGAATTAGGGACCGCTGTCCATAAGGGTGCGGGGAATGCATTTTGCGGCGGTTTTCAGCAACCGCTGGCATAACCGCCGCTAAATGGAATAGGTTATTTGCGTCGCTCTTAAAACCGCCGCTATTTGGAAAACAGGTTTTCAAAAAAATTGCGGCAGTTAAAAAACCGCCGCAAATTTGACGTGGGTTTTTAAAAAAAACTGCAACGGTGTGAAACCGCCGCAATTTTATGCATGAATTTAAAAAAAAAATACTACCAGCAGTGGTTTGTTCCATTTTTATTTACTATAAAAATCCATACAAAACTTGTAATACAACTTGCATTAAAAAATATATCTGCATTTGGATTGTATATCTTCTCAATATTCTCATTCATTTCTGACATACAAACATTGGTGTATCATTAAAAATAGAGCTGATATTTTTTATTTTCTTGGCACTAGGCTACAGAATAATAAAACAAAGCCAAACTATAAATATTTCAAGCTAGCAAAGTGAAATACAAAGGTAAGTGAAAATAATAACCATTTAAATGTGATGAAACCTTCTTTACTTTTATGAAAATTCCTGAAGATTCAATAACAAGATTAGCCCAAAATCACCCAAGTGATGTCCACAAGATCTCTAAATACTAAAATAAATAATTACTCAGTTAAATCAAATAATGAAATAATCATATAAAAGAAATAACAAAGCAAAAACAGGAGATAACAAATTACAAAACTATCTCTAATGGAAAGGACAAGTGAAAAACACCGTTGAGAAAAAAAATTAATCTGGTGAATATCCTTTCTAAGGGTAAATACTGCTCTATCTTAGAAAAAAATATAATATATAAATTAAATTAAAATTTAACAAGCAATGCACTACTACTTAATAATGTAAAAATGAACATGGTTCAATTGATCAAAAGTACAAAAATTTACTTGATATAATGACCAATAAGATCATCATGGGTCATGACTCATCTCTTCACATAATTTTTGGAACCCCCGCCAAACCTGAAAAGAAATAAAAAATAACTTGTTGAACGAATAAGTGAAATAAGAAACTCCCAAAAACACATAAGATAGAGAATCTTACCATCTTGAGAATCAGTATATACGAAGACATGATATGAGTCTCAGCCCAAAAGATTCCCAAAGATAACAACAAACAGAGGAAACATTTCCATCTTAGGAAAAGACATAGTTTCTCAATATCTCTCAAGACTTGTTTCTTTTTCTTATTGTACAAAACAATTTAAAGCATCAAAATATAATTGAGTATGGTTAATGGGCATGTTGAAAATGGACATAAACAACTAAAATGGACATAAACAAGCACATTTAGCATTTAAACTATACAATCAATTAAAACCTCCAAAGATAGAACAATTTTTAAAAAAGAGAAAAGAAAAAAAATTCAAATAAATTATAAAACTCAGCATCTTTGCTCCTCTTTGAAGAAGAACGTGGATATACTTAAGAGAATTGTTACCTTTATTTCTTTTATTCCTCAATTGAAAATTCTTCTTGAGCATTCTGTATTTCTATCACTTGGACAAGAGACTTAGAAACTAATGATGAGAGATCTATAATTTTGACAATGGAGATATACCTGCAACAGAACAAAATTAAATTGTTAAAATTTCAAAATTTATACAAAGTACTAAAGGGACAGTATTAGTGTAGTTTCAAACACACTATTTTTGTGATACTAGAATAATTGAAGGGAGGGAAAAGAGAATGGAGTTTCATTGCACTCCCTTTTATTCTTGATCAAGGAATTCACTGAACTCCTTATACTACCAATTCAAACTTAAACCAGGATAACCCATAAAATGCATTTCATATAGAAGAACACCTGAAAAGAATAACGCAACTTAGTTAATGTCAATTAAACACAACGTGTTAAGTTTTAACATTATCTTACATGCAATATATAGGTTCAAGATTTTATTTATTTATTTAGTATTTGAATTGCCTATTGATAACTTTTTTTTAATCTATAATAATGTCCAATGCATAAAACGGGATGTGTATAGATAAATTGAAAATAAATAAAGGCCAAAACAAAAGGTGACATTGGAATAGGATTAAACACAATAATAACAAAGCCAATTATGCATGCTAACTTGTGCCTAAAATCTTAGGTATGAAAATTAAAAATTACCAAGAGCCCACCAATCCACAGCACTAGTATGGCCTGAACCAGATATAATTTTCTGCACAAGTGTAACTGTCAATATCCAGAATAGAAAAAGAGAAAAATATTTTATTCTCATTAGAATATGTCAAAAAATAACAAACCAGAGCTATGTACTCTTCTGTGCTAACAAAAGAATTTGATGCTCTCATGGGTTCAGCCATAAACACTGGAACCTGTTGACCTTTTTGTTGTTTATTCTTCTTTTTCTTCTTGTCATCCGTGGCTGGTAAAAGTAGCTGCAACAAGTATAAATCAGACATAAACAAAATTGTTATCAGTGGTTGAGTTATAAGTATTGCTTATAATAATTAAAAACTGCATTATATGAAGTTTCATCTCAGAGATACCTGTGGCTTGCAAGATGTTAAACATGACAAATCAAAATCTGTTAGAGCCACATGACAAATCTTTTGGTCAGTTATTGCAGCTTGTTAACTTCATACCGGATTTAGAGAAACATTTTGTGAGTCTTATACTTCCTAAGTTGTATTTCATGGGTTAATAATTAAAATTGTTAGGCCATACGAATGCCTAATAACCTACCTTGACAATGAAGATACTCCAATGCAACCACTACCTTAGCAGCATAAAATCTATGAATATTGAGAACTTAATGTCAGTTAGAGAAAAGTAGGAGCCATGTGCATGCAGTAGCATAATATTATTATACCTGGCAGCCTCTTCCTTAAGAACTTTTGTTGGCTGTCGATCAAGAAGCAGGAACAGTTCTCCACCAGGGCAGTAATCAGTAATCAAACAAACATGTGATTTGGTCTGCAAATCAATCAAGTTCTAATGATTTTGACAAATTCATTATATATAGTTAAAAATAATGAGGACTACTATGTTTTTCTAATTTGAAAGTGATATGTGAGCATCAAACCTGAAAGGAAGCATATAGTGCAGGTAGAAAAGGATGGTCCAACATGTCAAGGATTTCTCTATCTGTGCAAGCTCTATGCACCTGCAGAAAGTGTAGAAATTTGAAAGATCTTGATAACTGGAACCAGATATGTGGGATATGACATAATAGACCCAAAACATAACAGAAAAGAAAGAAACAATTGCGTGCTTCATAATCATATTGAGAACCTTGTTACGATTAAGCATAACACCCTTATCCATAGCCTTCAAGGCAAAATGGTGACCAGTTCCACATAACTCCGCTAGATGCAATTGGAATGCAATTGGCTCTTCTAAAAAATTTTGATCAATAACTATTCTCGATTATCAAATGAAACCAACTTGAAACTTCCCTTTATCCCCATACAAGTTTCAAGACAACATAACAACCAATCTTAACATATTGTTCTTTTGAAAAGAACTTCAAGCACAAAGAGCACCAAATAAAATTGTGTTATCAAAACCAATTAAAGGCATCTTTACCATCCAATACTCATTCATCAGGACAAAAGCTCTTAAAACTGACAAAGAGGGACAAAAAAATCTTACTAACCTTTTTCAAATGCAAGTAACGTGAACCAATTGTTAAAAAATCTGAAGCACATAACTTGAGTTCAACAACCCCCAAAATCATCTGATAATTGACATGAACAAGCAGCAAACTTTATCTGTTTCTGAAACAAATTTCCAAAAATCAAAAGCACCCATCATCAATAACCTAGCAAAAAGCATATGTTTAAGATGTAAAATTGAAGTTATGAGAAATGTTAGTGGAGATTTATGTTAAAATATCGATAGAGAAGAAAAAAGGCATAAAATGAAAGTTAGAATTGAGAAATCCATGAAACCTAAGATGAGAATGAGTGAGATTCAGAAGTGGCACACTCACCGAATCAGAGTACTTGTTTCGCCGGTAGAGTCCAGTGTGAGAACTTGTTCTTGATAGTGGTGCTATCAAGCTTCTTGTTATTTTACTTTTTCAAATCGCACCAAATAAAAAATAAAAGGAAAAAAACACTAACCAGGGTCCTCGATAACGGAAAGGAAGCACGACAAAGAGACGACGAAGCCATGGCAAAGCAGCAACGAGCAACGATTGGTGAAGGACGGTAAAGGAGCAGCAATTTCGGAGAAGAAGCGGCAGAAAATTGTCAGCTTCCAAGATAAAGTGGCAACAACGACGACGACGTCACGTTGAGTGATGATGGTGACGCCGCAGTGAAAGACAACGGATTGGTAAGGGTTTGTGGGAGAAAGAGGATTTGTGGATTAGGGTATTTGAGAGAGGTTCAAATGTACAGGTTCTGGAAAAGTCCCAAATTAAAATGGTCTTTTAGGCTTTAGTAAGTATTAGGCTAATTTATCAAATGTTGCTGCGGTTAATAAAATCGCCGATTAAATAGTCGCAATCTTTCAACTTAGCGGTGGTTATATGAACCGACGCTAACTGGCCGCCGCAATCTTCCGTCTGTGTTGTAGTGATGGTTAATTCTAATGATAAACTAACAATAAAAAATAAACATGAACTATCAAGAACTAACTTGCTATGTGATCTAATGATATAGCAAGTAAAAAAATTAGTTATTAATAGTAAATTATAGTAACTAATTCATGTTATTAAAATAAAATAAAATTATACTACTTTTTATTAGTATCATGATTGATACAACTTTACTTAAAATATTCAGATATATTGACAAATGTTTGGTATCATTAATCTAAATACATAAAATTTATATGTGTGGATAATTTTTTTTATCTACATAGTATACTTTTTAAAATATATATATATATATATATATATATATATATATATATATATATATATATTATACTAAATGAGTTGAAAAAAAGAGAAGAAAAAAAATGAAGGCAATGAAAAAGGAGAGAGTGTGTGTTGAAAGGTGAGAAGTGTTGAGAAAAAATGAATGAAAAAAATTAATGAAAACTAATTAAATTATAAACATATTTTAAACTTTTTAAGTTTTTAGTGAAATTCAAATGAAATTAAATTTTAAATTGGATATATTTGAGTTGGAATTAATTTTGAGAAAAAATAATGAAATTGAATTAATTTCATCTAAACAATTTTAATTATTATTTTTGTTTCAAACACTGAAGTTGAACTCAATTTCTATAGAAACTGAATTTTAAAGAGTTTTTTAACACCCTGTATATATATATAATAACTAATATTTTTACTTGTAATAATATTACGGCAATACTTTAAAATTATGTTAGATTACTTTATCTTGACATTATAAATTATGGTACAAAAAATGAATTTTTTATTTTAATAAATAAAATAAATATAATAATTATTGAATTAAATATTTTAAAAAAATTATCGAAATTCGCGACTCTGGTTTATCTCGTTTACAGTGTAAACGAGATATGACGTGTCTTATCTCGTTTACACTGTAAACGAGATATGTAGAAAATTATTTCGTTTACAATATAAACGAGATATGAGAAGACAAATTTTCAGCAGCTATAAAAGGATGTGTAATCCTTGGTATTCTCCACACACATTTCATATATTTTTTTTGTCTTGTTTTTTTTTTCACAAAAACAAGGCAACAATAATGGCCAGTAACAGCGTATACATAGTTGTGTGTATTTATCCTAATTGTCGTATGATAAATGGCGACAACGAGGTGACATTTGAGTGTGAGAATCCGAAATTGTTGCGCACTCAATGTGTAAGTACGTTGTCGGGGTTGAAGAGTTTGATATTGAGTGACTTTGGTATTATAGAAGCGAGGGAGGTCGGAAGGGTGAGTTATAGGTTACTAGCACCCATAGGTAATGGTGTTTTCAGTTTTGACTATTTCGGCTTCTAGGGGACGAGCATGTGCGATTCATGTTCGACATCCATGGGAGGATCATGTGGTGGAACAGATGATGGAGTTTTCTGCCGAGGTTGGATATATTGGTCGTGGTGGTTCTGTACACTCGACCTATATATAGGATGATCGACCTCTCACACTGTAAATGAGATACGTGCAAAATTATCTCGTTGACGCAAATTTCGATAAATTTTTTTAAAATTATTTAATTCGATAATTATTATATTTATTTTATTTATTAAAATAAAAAATCCTATAACTATATTTCAATTTTAATTTCAAAATTTTAATTTAATTTGAATGTAATTAGAAAAGGATAATGATATATAAAAGAGATAGAATGGGTGAAAGAATGAAGGATAAAAGATAAAAAAAAGGAGGAGATAACTCTTTAATTTTAAAAAGAAAATTTTAATTTTAATTATAATAAAAAATAGAGTGACATGTGATATATTTTAGTTGTAAAATTAGTATATATATATATATATATATATATATATATATATATATATATATATATATATATATATATATAATTTAACAGATTTAACTAAATTATTATTAAATAATTTTCAATTATTAACTTTACATAATAACAACTATACCTGAGTTCTTAGGGGTGTACACGGATCGGATCGAATATGATATCCGCGTTTTTTAGTGTCGAATCTGATCCGATCCGATCCGTAAATGTGCGGATCGGATCGGATATTGGATATATCCGCATAATTGAACCTTCTCTGTTTAATCATATTTCTATATAAAAAATTCAATAAAAATATTTCTTATTTTCTTTCACATTTTTAAACTTATTTATTCCTAAAATATTTTTAATCAAATTTTTCTTAAATAATAAAAATAAAATAATACAATATATGAATAATAATTACTAACTAAAACATACAAACAAGTAAATATAATACTAAATATATTTATTTATTTATTTATTATTGTGTGAATCTGCGGATCTGCAGATTGAATATACGTATGTAGAGCAGATATTCGCAATGTGCAGATCAGATCCTATCCGATTCGATCAATGTGCAAATTGAATTGTATCCGCAATTTTCAAATTGGATACGAATATTTATCGTAGATCTGCAGATACGATCCGATCCATGTGTTGGGAATAAGACACCATTCCCCCTCGAGAAAACACCTTTGACAGAGAAATAAAATAAACACAATCACAACACAAGAATTTAACGTGGAAACTCCAATTACCGGAGAAAAAACCACGGCCGTTGTCAAATGACAACCAGAGAATATCACTATGTGAAAATTGTTACAACACATAGACTTCTTTCTCTCACCGGCACCCCAGTACACCCACACTCTCTCAAAGCAAATATCTAACTACACCTCACAACACTCTCTAAAAAAGAGTACAGAGGAAAAGAAAAATCAGATACAAGCTTAAAGTGTTTCTGACAGGTGCAAAAACAAATAGAGAACTTAGCCTCATATTTATAGCCTAGGCCACCCACTCCATTTGCTATCCTAAGTAATGTGGGACTAATTCAACCAAATTCTAACAATCTCCACCTTGATTGAAATAGTCACACATCTTCAGCTTCCATTGTCAACACCGACAATTCTTTGCTGCCATTGTCTATACCGACAATCATAGTTCAGAGAACTATCATACTCTACCATGAAAGTATACTCACTTGGAATTAGACCACTCCAAGCATTTCGCCTTGGTACAGATCGAAACCTTGCTGAAAGTTCATGGTGCAACTTCCAAATTGGCTTTTCCTGGAAGTTCTTCAGCCATCGACCTAACTCCGCCACACACCTTGCATCTCAACGCCAACCAATGCCCGTGTGCAATTGTGGACCCGATTGCCACAACTTATCCTTATCCATGGCAGTGCGGTAATACCATGAGGATACTTCTTGTCTTCTAGAGAACATCATCTTCTCTCATAGAGAGAGCAACCAGAGATCTTCTCCTCCAACGCCTTGTGCAAACCTGATTGTATCAACACATCCTTGACTTGTATTTGCCACAAGCCAAAATTGATTCTTCCATCAAATTTCTCTATTTCAAGCTTCACATCACTTGAATATCCTGACATTGTTGCAACCGTATACTGGAATAGTATAACTCAACTGTAGATCATGCACTAGGAAGGGTCCCCAGGAAAGAGAGGTGGGTCACAATGGACACACTTAAATACCAGGTCTTTCCTTAGCCAGAACCTTTTCCAAACTGCACTCTCACAGTGTCACATTGCCTTCCAGCAACAACAACAGCAACCAAAGATCAACCTCAAGCCACAGGAAAAAATTCTTTTCTGATGTGGAAGGTCAGACTAGGCTGCAACCACAGAGCATACTAAGAATAAATCCCACCAAACCGAAGCTCTGATACCACTTGTTGGGAATAAGACACCATTCCCCCTCGAGAAAACACCTTTGACAGAGAAATAAAATAGACACAATCACAACACAAGAATTTAACGTGGAAACTCCAATTACCGGAGAAAAAACCACGGCCGTTGTCAAATGACAACCAGAGAATATCACTATGTGAAAATTGTTACAACACATAGACTTCTTTCTCTCACCGGCACTCCAGTACACCCACACTCTCTCAAAGCAAATATCTAACTACACCTCACAACACTCTCTAAAAAAGAGTACAGAGGAAAAGAAAAATCAGATACAAGCTTAAAGTATTTCTGATTGGTGCAAAAACAAATAGAGAACTTAGCCTCATATTTATAGCCTAGGCCACCCACTCCATTTGCTATCCTAAGCAATGTGTGACTAATTCAACCAAATTCTAACACCATGAACGTCCCTATGAGTTTTAACCAATAATATATGGTTATCAATTAAGAATAGGGAGACCTTTTTGTTACCTATGTAATCATTTCCATTTGAGTAAAATACTAAAGATTTGTACGACTTCCCAATCAGATTGCAAGCGTATTCTCGTATTTACGTTTGTAAACTGAAAAGGCAGTTGAGAAACGCATGACATGGGATCAACCAGGAGTTTTTGTTTGACAAGACAGTAGCACTAATGCTATTTGGCGAGGAACAAAGTTGCTGCCTTTAATGCAACTTATGCAACGCTATTTTAAGTTAAAATAATAATCCTTTTTTCAACTAATAACTAACTTTTTTTTAATTATTTTTATTTATCTTAATCTTTATATTTTAAATAATAAATATTTAATTATAAATTATAAATTATAAATTTAAAATTTAAAATTAATTAATATTAACTAATTAAAAATTAATTTTTTATATTTATATTTTAACAAAATATAATCTTTTTTTAATTTACTACTAAATTGTTATGCTTTTAGAGTTGAAAACTCTTTCGTGTTGTTATTATTATTATTATTATTATTATTTATATACTTTTTTGTGTTATTATTTTATTTGTTTGCGTTCTTCTTTTTATTTTATGTTTTTGAACGAGGCCCAAGTTGGTTAACCCAACCCGCACCAAGATCCAACCCAAAACTCACACAACAAATACTCTTAATTCTATCCACTCTAACTAACCCCGATACTCCTCTTTTCCTCCTCTGTACTATGATGACAATTTGAAAGTAGCCATTAACACATATGAAAGCAAAGACAAAAACACGATAAAGGGTAGAGGACAAAATCTCGAGCGCACTAGAAATACTATAAAAATTTAATAAATTAGCGAAGAACTAGTGACGCACTAACGATAATATTAATGAGCAGTCACAAAATTATTTGAACTTGAGACAAGTTGATTAGCGAGAGATTTACGAGTAAGTTTATTTCTTGCAAATTAAGTTTTGTAACTAAAAAAAGAGCGAAAAATTTTCGTTAATTTGTCACAAATTAATTAGCGAGTCACAATGTAGCAAATTAATCACTTAAGAGTTTAATCAAATAAAAGTAAAGTAACGAAGAATATTATTGTTATTATTCTATCACATGTGTTTAATATACAATTAGCAAGAAACAATTCACACACTAGTTAATCGCTAAATAAATTATATGTAAAAAGGCTAATTAGTGAGGAACAATGTTCCTAGCTAATCTGTCACAAAGACTTGAAATGCATTTTGCAATGAATAATTTTCTAGCTAATTTGTCACCAAAGTTTTTATTTTTGGAGAGCAACTAGTTTCTTGCCAATTTGTCGCATAGTATTTTAAAATTCAAATAAATTAGGTTAGCGATGAAAAACAGTCGTTGCTAACTCGTTACAATGGATAAATCATTCAATTAGAAAAGTGTTCCTTGCTAATTCGTCGCTAAAGCAGAAATATGGATATTGAGCGCCTAGGACCTCAATAGCAAAAAATTTACGACCCTTTAACAACTGACACACTTTGTTCACTAATTTCAAGTCGCTAATTAGTGAGCAAAATACATTTATCGCTAAGTTGTTGTAATTTTAATTTAGCGAGCGACTTGGCAACTGCAATCTTATCGCAAAGCAAAAGCTATATCCTATCTATTTTGTAGCAAATTACTCGCTAATTTCGTTGGAAATCCGTCGCAGAGTTATAACAAATCTAAAGCTAACCGAAATTTTTTTGGAAGTAATTGGTCGCAATTAAGTCATTAATCAGAAGCTTATTTAGTGAGGAATTAGCAATCATTTAACAATTGATAGACTTTCCTCACTTATTTGATGTTGCTACTAATTTGTGAGAAAAAACGTTAGTCCTTATTCTGTCTTTATTTCATGTTGCTACAAATCGTTAACCTCTATATAAATTCATGGAAAATTAATGAAAAGTCTGAAGCTAATTTGCCAAGCACGTACGCTAATGTAATTTGTCACAATTTTGTCATTAATCTAAAGTTATTTTAAATGAGAGAATAATTAAAGCCTAAAATCGTGACTAATAATTAGCTAGCTAATTTTTAATAACTAATAACTTACAATATTCTACAAGATATCGGTTTTCAAAAATTTCACAAACAACTCAAATCAAAAGCTTTTCCTTAAAAAGGATTTTTTCTCCAATTAAATCACAAATTTATTGTTATTTTTAATGGAAAGTTTATTGTTAATTTGAATTGAAATTTAAAATTAATATAATCGAAAGATAAGTTTAAAAATTCAATATTTTTAAAAATGAGAGCAAAATGTTAATAATTTTCAATCACAAAGTATACTAGAAAAATATATAATAGGTAAGATAATTAAATTGTTATATATGAGGATTTATTTGCATATGATCGCACAAGTTTTATTATTAATTATAATTATTTTAAATTTATTCAATAAAGATTAATCTGAGTTGGATCTTGAATTAATTAGGATTGTCAAAATGAGTCAAATTCGTCGGATTAACTCGTTTACTTAACTTAAATAGATTGGTATTTGACTCTAAAATCAAACTCATAAAAATGCAAACCTAACGGATGCCTTTTTAAAAAAAAAATAGCTAATTAAGTTGGCCGATTCTCAGGCCAAACGGATACCTTTAAAAAAAAAGCTAGTACATTTATTTTTGTGGATCTGACTTAAAATTTGACCAACTCCTAAAAGAGTAACACGGTAAACTTAAAATATTATTTTGTGGCTAATTTTTTTTAAATTGTTCATCCCCAAAAAATTAGAGTTTTTTTTTTCAATATTCTTCTCTCAAGTTTCATGTGATCGAGATCTATTAAAGCTTTTAGAAGCTTGATTGTTGCTCCAAAATTTTAAAATTTTAAAATTGAACTTGTTATTGTCGTTTTCGTAAGGATATTGGGAGTCCTTCAATTTTATAGGAGGTCTAGTAGATCTCGGTCTCATAAAATCTAGGTGAGGTGTCCAAATCTTGACAAATTAATGTGCAAAATAAATATGTCATTCACAGAAATTAGTTCAAATACTAATGTAAAGTCACCATTATAAATTTTGGGGGTCAAATTGAGTCAATTATAATTTTAGAGATCAATTTAAATTCGATCTCAAATTTGAGAAGCCAAATTAAATATTAACTCAATTTTCAATAACTAAACTACATTTGATATAAGAAGTAATCAATACCAATGTATAGAAATAGATTCAAGAATATATATATAATGGCTATATTTGCATAGACAAATATATGAGTGCTATTACATATTTTATATGGATGATTGAGATTAAATTAAAAAGGCATAACATATTTTAAAGTGATCATCCATTCATTATATATACAAATTTATATATATATATATAACTATTTTTGGTTTTTCTAATGGTATTTCTTAACTCGACAATTCAAAAATTAATCTATTACGAAATTCTGTTTAATAATTTTTTATTAGTCAATAAATTATTGCATATACAAGATGAGATTTGAATGATGAATACTTGCTTACTATTTGTTTATATGATATATATTGTGCTATAAATTATACTCTAAATAAATTTTATTATATACAAAGTATTCAATAATATATATTTAAATTGAATTTTATATGTAAGATTTTGGTTATAGAAACATAAATTATAAAATATAAAAATATACTTACATTAAAAGAGTAATACAAATTATTTTAGTTTATTTATTTTAATATAAGATTATTCACATTTACATAAATATTTTTGTATTTATTAAAAAATCTTATTTATCTTATAACTTTTTAAAAAAAATTAAAATAAAAAAACAATATCTCAAAAAATAAATAAATTATATTAATTTAAAAAAACGTTTAATTCCAAAATTTAAAAACGCAATTATAAGAACCCTTTTCATTATTTCAAATCAAAAATGGCATATAAGCGCCATTTCTTTTGTCATTGTAGTCACTATCATAGAAAAAGAAAGACAAATAAAAATTGTTGCTTGAAACAACTCCAAGTGACCTATTTTCTTTGACATTATTTCCTCAATACTTTCTGCGCCAAAAATCAGTCTCCCACACCCACAATCATAGACTTAACATCCTCTATCCTCTTCCCAATTGAGTTTTGTTATGTTCTTATCTCCATTTTCTTCTCTCTTCCTTTTGGTTTTTAGATTATACTACATCCCTATGCTCAAAATTTCTTTCCAAATCTTCAAGTTATTGTTGACTTAATTACTTTCCTTTGATTCCTTTTCCTCCTTGTTACGAGTTCGACATAATAAATTTACCTTTTATTGTTCTTGTAGCATTGTTTCTCTTTGTGTTTTTCAACATTAATTCTCTTCTCTATCTCTTCTCTCATGGTTCATTTTAGGTCAATCTCATTTTTTTTCTCATTTTTTGATTTTTTTTTTCACGGACCCTTGTGATGAGTTTTGAGAAGTTTATCATGGTTAGAGCAACTTTGAGAGTTTAAATGAGTATTGTGACCTCTTAAGATGGTGGCTGGTGTTGTTTGTGGTCCATTTGAGAGCTCTTTAGATGAGTCCATTATGTTAGCCTCTTTGAAGTAGGTAAGTTTGTTTGCTCTTTTGTTTTATTGTCTCTTTTAGTGTTAGTGACTTTGGGCCTTTTCCAATTTGATGGTCCAGCAGTGAATGTTGCCCCTTTTGTCATTTCTTTTTCAGCACCACTAACTTCCTCTTTTTGTGTGACTTCTTCTGGTCTTTCTACACACTTTTTTTTTGCTCTCTTTAGGTTTTGTATAGCTTCTTTGAGGTGATTGAGGAGGCACACTTCTTGATCCTCTGAGTCGTTTCCTTGTAGTAGTGTCCTAACTTCCCTCACTTCTTCCGTCCCTTTGTCATCAATCATCTCTATCTCTTGCATTCTTACTTTTCTAGATGGCACTTCATATCTGGGATGTCTAATATCTGTTGTTCCTTAGCCATGTCTTCTGATATCCAGTTTGCCATGGTTGTTGGTTTGCTACAATTTTTCTTTTTATGTCATATGATTTCGCATTTAAGGCAAAAGCAGTCCTCGAGTCTTTCGTATTTGAAACTGATCCAAGTCTTGGATTTGTTGTTCCTGTTGAGCCAAAATCTTGTTTGAGTGACTGAGTTATGTTGATGGCAGCTCTAAAGCATAGAAATTTTCTTTTCAGGGTTCTATTCTTCATGGGTCTTCCACTTCTCCTACTATTCCAATAAGGTTCCTGATTATTTTGGCTGTTTCTTTACTTAAATACTCAATTGAAAAACTATGCCCTTGAATCCAAAACCCCATATGGTCATGGCTCACCTCAAGAATCAATTTGCCATACAACCATCTTTGAAGGTTCATCAGATTTTCTCTGACGTTCCAAGGACCATTGTTGAGAAACCTCTTCCTGATTTTGCTGTACTTAAAGCTTATAAGCACTTTATTTCTCCCTACTTTGAAGATTGAGACATCTCCGGAGTTACCCCACATGCCAAATATGGAGTTTTTGATTGCTCTAAACTTGAGTTCTTTGTCTGTGATAATTTTTCCAATCAAGTTGAAGCAAGCTATCTTGAAACCGAGACTGAATTGTGGATTCAGGATTCTAACATCCTACCACACAAAGTCTTACGCAATAGTCATAAATCAGAGGCGGTAAGGAATTATGATGTCTAAAAGCGAAATACATACATATATTCAAAAGATAGTAATATAGCTAGGAGCCTGTGAAGAAAGAATAACAAAACAACAAGCGCATCTCACACGAAACGTAAAGGATATACAACGTCAATATACAAATACAAAAGATATATATATATATATATATATATATATATATATATATATATATATATATATATATATAAAATCTTCAAAAAGAGATACATAGCAAATACTAGTCTCGATCTGCGAAAATAAGGCCAGCTAAAAAGCATTACAAACTAGAAGTATACTCAAAATACAATCCTGTTTCTCCAAAGTAAAACCTTTAAAAGGGATACACAATTACTTATACAAGAGTGGAGAATAACTATACTAGATATAAAATGCAAAAGAGTCTTCGTTTTTCAAAGAGAGTCCGGCACGCTCAACGAGGCGCGTCTCGTCTTAAATCTGAAAACAACAAAATTCAACAATGGGTGAGAACCCAAAGGTTCCTAGTAGGGTAATAATTCTAAATAGAGATTATGTAAAAAGATATGAACCCGCTAGGTAATCTTATACTCTAATCAACACAAGGTCCAAGCCTAGGGTTTTGCTAAATCAAACAAGGAAATAGACTAAATCTCATCTATTTTTAGCGATCTCTAAATCTCAGTTCTTCCCAATATAAGTCATCATCTCTCTCTATATCATAATTGCCCAAATTCAGTAATTCTATATCAAAACTCAGTCTCAATGGTATCGATTCATTCTCAATGTTTAGCCTCAACCTTTTAAATTTCTAATTCATCTCCAATGATTCATTCAGTAGTAGCAACCACAAGTAAAGCAATTCAACCACAATCAATAAATCATATTACATCAAGAACAACCCTCAACATTACTATCGATAGTATAAGGGATCTCACAGTTGTTTAAACACATACAAAACAATACAAAGAATACACAAATAGAGAAAACAGATAAAGTAATTAGCTCAAATAGCATATAGATGCAATTATTCAACAAGGTAAGCCACATATAAGATGCACACCCAATTAATACACACAAATGCAAATGATGCATTCCTGTCGTACCAACTATGAGCTCACGTGTCAGTCATAATGCCAGACCCAACACATTCAGTAACTAACCCAGACATAGAACACCATAACACGGAGCAAGTCGGAGTAACCGCAATTCTTGCATTTATCCATGCAGGTACTTTACACCGTAACCCAGATGCAAGTGGGACAATGTCACAACCCTTATTATATCTACCCAGGTAGGAGCCTTTCACTACAATCCTGGATGCAAGTGGGACAATGCTACAACCTTTATATCTACCCAAGCAGGTGCCTTTTACCACAATTCTAGATGCAAGTGGGACAACATCACAACCCTTTCATCTACCCAGTCAGGTGCCTTTCACCACAATCATATTCGTAGTCTTTAATCAAATTCACATGTTGTTAGATTTATTAACCCCAATTCTTTACCAATTATTTCAATTCTATTAACTCGTGAACGGGATGAAACCACTGTCCTCATCGTGGGTGGAATAAAACCTCCATCCTCACAACTACACCGCAACCATAGAATAAGCGGGATGCGACCTCCATCCTTCTTCGGTGCAGGTGTCAAAGCAAAATCAAATCAGTGCGTAAGCAAGATAACACCCGGACCTTGCCAATCCAGCCAATCAAGCCATACTCAGTCATTATCAATGTCTTTTAGTAATTCATAAGTGATTCAACTCATTAACCCACAATTAGTGACATTTCATCAATTTGAATTTTGTAAACCCCCAATCATGTATCAATTTTCTAATTTCTTTAACATGTGATCACGATGGAAGCTCTGTCCTTTTCGCAGGTGGGATAAAACCACCATCCTCACAATAATTTCATCCAATTTATCAAGTGGTTATCTGGGAATCAATCAGTTCATCTCATTATATCACTGTCCAATGTATTCGAAGCTTAATTATCAGTTATTCCACTCCATACGGAGGTTAGAAGGGTTTATAAACAGACTGGGAGGGCTAAATAGTCTAAAATCATCATTTCTGAAAAATAGGGTGTTATACATATGCATGGATCATGCGTACACATGGTTTTAATTCTGTTTTCATGTCATGTGTACGCATGGCCCCAGCTTTCTGCATAATTCCGTTTTTGACACCAAATTCTAAACATGCATAACATTTGTTATAAAATTCAGTTTTCACCAATTCTTGAACAATTTTAAATTTCTCTTCCTCAATTTCATAATTCAATATAAATTTTATCCAAATCCAAACTCCGAGCACCATGTTATGACCCGTCAAAGTTGGTCAAAATTCATTTTTTACACAAAATTCTACACCTTTCAAATTACAATTTTCAAACTCCCTTACTTTTCAAAGCAATAACCATTCTTCCTTTTCAATACCCAAATTTAAACCATACTCCATACACTAAATTCCTCTTCATCCATCAACTTTCATCCTCAATTAATCTTCCAAATCAATACATTTAATCATTCAAAAAAAATCCAATGTTCACACATCATTTACAAGCAATCCAATATCATAAACATACCAAGAGAAACAATTCACTTAATCAATTCCACCAACTTACCATAACTTACCAAATAGAGGACTGGTGCGCGAAATTGTGAACAATACTTTTTCACAACTCTCATAATCCCCGGTCATGAACTCCAAAAACTTGGTAGCTCAATTCCATGGCATTACACAACTTCGCACAACTAACCAGCAAGTGCACTGGGTCGTCCAAGTAATAAACCTTACGCGAGTAAGGGTCGATCCCACGGAGATTGTTAGTATGAAGCAAGCTATGGTCATCTTGTAAATCTTAGTCAGGCAGACTCAAATGGATATGGTGATGAACGAAAATAACATAAAAGATAAAGATAGAGATACTTATGTAATTCAATGGTAGGAACTTCAGATAAGCGCATGAAGATGCCTTCCCTTCCATCTCTCTTGCTTTCCTACTGTCTTCATCCAATCCTTCTTATTCCTTTCCATGGCAAGCTCGTGTAGGGTTTCACCGTTGTCAATGGCTACCTCCCATCCTCTCAGTGAAAACGTTTGCAAATGCTCTGTCACAGCACGCGGAATTCAGCTGTCGGTTCTCGGTCAGGCCGGAATAGAATCCATCGATTCTTTTGCGTCTGTCACTAACGCCCCGCCTGCTAGGAGTTTGAAGCACGTCACAGTCATTCAATCATTGAATCCTACTCAGAATACCACAGACAAGGTTAGACCTTCCGGATTCTCTTGAATGTTGCCATCAGTTCTCGCCTATACCACGAAGACTCTGATCTCACGGAATGGTTGGCTCGTTTGTCAGGCGAGCACTCGGTTGTCAGGCGATCAACCATGCATCGTGCAATCAGGAATCCAAGAGATATTCACTAGAGCCTTGGTTGCTTGTAGAACAAAAGTGGTTGTCAGTCACCTTGTTCATAAGTGAGAATGATGATGAGTGTCACAGATCATCACATTCATCAAGTTGAAGAACAAGTGATATCTTAGAACAAGAACAAGCGGAATTGAATGGAAGAACAATAGTAATTGCATTAATACTCGAGGTACAGCAGAACTCCACACCTTAATCTATGGTGTGTAGAAACTCCACCGTTGAAAATACATAAGCATAAGGTCTAGGCATGGCCGAATGGCCAGCCTCCCAATGATCTAAGATAGCATAAAATACGAAGATAGCTACCCAGATATCTCAATACAATAGTAAAAGGTCCTACTTATAGAAAACTAGTAGCCTATGGTGTACAGAGATGAGTAAATGACATAAAAATCCACTTCCGGGCCCACTTGGTGTGTGCTTGGGCTGAGCAATGAAGCATTTTCGTGTAGAGACTCTTCTTGGAGTTAAACGCCAGCTTTTATGCCAGTTTGGGCGTTTAACTCCCATTTGGGTGCCAGTTCCAGCGTTTAACGCTGGGATTCCTGAGGGTGACTTTGAACGCCGGTTTGGGCCATCAAATCTTGGGCAAAGTATGGATTATCATATATTGCTGGAAAGCCCAGGATGTCTACTTTCCAACGCCGTTGAGAGCGCGCCAATTGGGCTTCTGTAGCTCCAGAAAATCCACTTCGAGTGCAGGGAGGTCAGAATCCAACAGCATCTGCAGTCCTTTTCAGTCTCTGAATCAGATTTTTGCTCAGGTCCCTCAATTTCAGCCAGAAAATACCTGAAATCACAGAAAAACACACAAACTCATAGTAAAGTCCAGAAAAGTGATTTTTAACTAAAAACTAGTAAAAATATACTAAAAACTAACTAGATCATACCAAAAACATACTAAAAACAATGCCAAAAAGTGTATAAATTATCCGCTCATCAAGGACACCTCATCCTATCATGGCCTCCGGCCCAATTCTCATCGCTTAGCCTTTCATAGGCGAACATACCACAAAACTTTTCAATTCAACCATATATATGCATCATTACTCAAATTCATACTAACACACGTCATCATTTCAATCATCAACCAACACAAAATCCATACTAAGCATCAATCATCCACAACAACAATTATTTTCATTCAACCCTATTCTAGGTTTTCAGATAGTGTTACACAATGTTTATCCGAAACTAAGACCTGTACCTTCATTGATAGCAATCTGAACCTCAGAAGAACTCTTCTCTGGTAATTTCAACCTCTATCGGTCCAAGCTCCACCAAAATCCATACCAAAGTGATCCTTGAATTCAATCCTGCACCAAATACAAGACAACTCAAGCTTATACCAATCAACGAGGCGCCAACCTGCAACAATCAACTCAACAATTAAGCTATTCACAACAAGCTTCACAATTTTCTCAACCTAGGGCTTGGAAAAATCCAAAGAAAAAAAGCTTCCTTACCTTAACCCACTCGAATTTGGGATAAAATCTACTTGAAATCCATGCTAGAGTATTCCTAAATAACTAAAATCACAAGATTTCAACACCATGTATTCCAAAAATACAAAACAAGAAAGAATTTAAAAATAGAGCAAGGATTTTAGATTTACTCATGCAATATTTACATAGAATTGAAGAGGATGAGAAGAGCGACATGTGGCTACAAATGGCTCGTTAATCAAAACTACGGATTGAAAGTTATAAGGATTTAAAGTTTGTGATGAATAGTGTCAAAAGGGTTTCTTTTCTTACCTCTCTTCTTCCTTCATTCAGCTGCTGCCTCACTCAAATGAAAGGGAAGTATGATGAATTGGCTATCAAGGGGAGTATTTATATCATCGGCTTCGGCTTTGGGCCCAACATGGGCCTGTTTGATGATTTTTGGTCTGTTTGGTCCTATCTTGGGCCAAAATCTTTAAGATAAGTATCTGGATTTGTATTCTAAATCTTTTTCTCGTCATTTCTACAGTTTTAACTCTCTCGCACGCAATACCAGACAGACGTAAGCCGTTCCAGCTAATCCTAACATCGGAACACATTTTTCAAAATATATAGTTTATTTGGGTTTTACATCCTACCCACCTTAATGGAAATTTTGCCCTCAAATTTTCGACCATGAAAAGAAAAGAGGCGAGAGCAAATCTTCTTCATCTCAACGTATAGTTTCTCAACCTTTGCTAACTTTTGAAATAACTTTGTATTCCATACCCCTCTTTCACATCACAGTAGCCTTAGAGTTATTCAAAATTACCGTGCTTCCGCCGCACCACTCTGATCGTTTGCCATAAAGAACCTAACTATTCATATATACTAACCAAAGCCTCTCTATCTCAATAACTTAAAGTCATTGACCGATAATTTATATGAAAATCATGATTCTCATAATTCAATCATGTGTTACGAATGAATGCCATGCTCTAATATCATGCAAAGCAATTAAAGTTCGGTTACCAGTTTCATAATTACATCGGATCAGAGATTCAGATCTAGCTACATCCTGAGTCCTCCCACGTGGACAATTCTAGGACATATGTCTCGAAAAACTGCACTTATAACATACGCCCGAACCAAAACGGCATGGCTTATTCGGGTGGTAACTTTCGCATCTCTGACAGCTCAAGTCGTCTAAAGCAGCTTTTGTCTATTTTCCTCTATCATTTCCTTAGTGACCATCATTCTTTCTGCAATTGTTCTGACCATGAGAGATTTGTTTTACGTACCCACTTCTCTTAAATTCTTGGCCCCTTGGTGCGTAACTCTTGCCTTGGTCCTTTTCATGGTACTCCCAGCAGTCACTCCCCGCCATTGTAGTTTTTCTCGAGCACTCTTTCACCACTCGGCTCTTGTTAACTAGCTCAGAAAAGCTTCTAATTTTCATGAAGACCATAGTACTCATGATGTCATCTCGGAGGCCACCTTCATACTTAATCCACTTCCACTCCTCATAATCATCTGGAGCACCTTGGCAAACCTTTGAAAATCGACACAACTCCTTAAACTTATTCGTGTATTCAGCCACAGTCATGGATCCTTGCTTTAGTTGCAATAGTTCCAAATCTTTCACCACCATAATCGAGTTCAGAAAATACTTCTTATAAAACTCCACCCGGAAGACATCTTAAGTGATCACAACATCACCTTGCTGCAGTAAACAACGACCTCATTGCCACCAAAATTGAGCTTTTTCTTCCAAATGGTACATGACAAACTCCACATACTGATCCTCTGGCACATGCTGAGCTTGCAGTGCTCCTTTCATGACCTGAAACCAGTTATTCGCGTTAGTAGGGTTGGTCGTACTCCTGAAGGTTGGTGGATTCACCTTCAGAAAATCGGCCAAGGTCATCGGCCCTCAATTTCCCCATTTGGGCTATTACCTTGATTTTCATTCCCAGCATGTTGTCCCAAAACCTCAGCAGTAGCTTGCATAGTAGTAACCATATTCTCCAAGGCAGTCATAAAGTCAACCGGATTGCTCGTCGATTTGCATCCCTCATTTTTCTCTCTATCCTCCTCTATGTCCACGAGACGACATTTGGGCCCTATTCACACAAAATAATTGATATCAAGGTGATCAGTCTCAATATCTCAAGTCTAGTGTTTTGAAGTCCAAAAGCATACTCATGAACAATTTTGTTACATTTATCAGTTAGATATCCTAAATAGCATATACACGCAATTCAGAGTATGCTCTAAAGCATAGTCAGTCCGTCCCTCAGGCTCTACAGAAACGAACTACTCTGATACTATGTGTAATACCCTACCACATAAAGCCTTATGCTATAGTCATAAATTATAGGTGGTGAGGCATTAAAATGCCTAAAAGCAAAATACATGCATATATTCGAAAGATAGTAATATAACTAGGAGTCTGTGAAGAAAGAATAACAAAACAACAAATGCATCTCACACGAAATGTCAAGGATATATATATGATTCAAAAGAAGATACATAGCAAATACTAGTCTCGACCTGCAAAGACAAGGCCGACTAGAAAGTATTACAAACCGAAAGTATACTAAAAAAAATCCTGTTTCTCCAAAGTGAAAACTCTAAGAGGGATACACAATCACTTATACAAAAGTGGAGAATAACTATGCTAGATATAAAATGCAAAAGATTCTTCGCTTTTCAAAGAGTCCAGCACACTCAACGAGACATGTCATGTCTTGCATCTAAAAACAACAAAATCCGACAACGGGTGTGAGAACCTGAAGGTTTCTTGTAAGGTAATAATTTCAAATAGAGACTATATAAAAAGATATGAACCCGCTAGCAATCCTATACTCCAATCGATACAAGGTCCAAGCCTAGGGTTTTGCGAAATCAAACAGAGAAAAGATACTAAATCTCAGTTATTTTTAGTGATCACTAAATCTCAGTTCTTCCTAATACAAGTCATCATATCTCTCTATATCATAATTTTCCGAATTAAGTAATTCTATATCAAAACTCAGTCCGAATGATATCAATTCATTCTCAATGTTTAGTTTCAACCTCTTAAATTTTCAATTCGTGTCTAATGATTAGTTTAGTAGTAGCAACCACAAGTAAAAAAGTTTAACCACAATCAATGAACCACATTGCATTAAGAACAACCCTAAACCGTCACCATTGCCAGTGTAAGAGATATCTCAATTATTCAAACACATACAAAATAATACAAAAAAATATACAAATAGAGAGAACAGATAAAGCAATTAGCTCAAATGATGCATGCCTGTCCTACTGGCCATAAGCTCACATGTCGATTATAATGCCAGACCCGACACATCCGGTAGCTAACCCGGACATAGAACATCATATCACAGAGCAAGCGGGACTAAATGCAATCCTTGCGTCTACCCAAGCATGTGTTTCACACCATAACCCGAATTCAAGTGGGACAACGGCATAACCTGTACATCTACCCAGACAGGTGACAGAGAAAAAACGTCAGTAAAATTTTTTACAAAAATATTGTATTGCAAGTATAGTTCTAAACCGAAAATTAAACTTCAATCAACATTTAATGTGTTTGTCACAATACAAATCCAATAAAAATAAACCAAAGTATTTAAACCTCGGGTCGCTCTCAAGGGATTGTAGGGAAGTGTATTTATTATTGGTTATGAGATTGTATCTTTTTGCGTTTTGAGTTTAATAAGAAAGGAATGTAAATAACAAGAAAATAAACTAACAACTAAGAAAAGTCCTAGCAAGGGTCGAGAATCGGAATTCCTATCCTTATTGTCATTGTCAATTGTGATGGTAATTGCAAATTGCTCTCACTTAGTTAACCTCTAATATTTGAAGGAAAGTCAAGTGAGCAAATCAACTTGAGTTCACAAGTCCTAATCAAAGACTAGAGTTAGTGAAGCTCAAGCCAACTAGTAACTTTCAATCACCAACTAGCAAGAGACTTTGACAATTCAAGAGTCTCCAAATTACTCAATCCAAGCTAAGAATATAAAAATCTAATTTAAAATCCTACCAAATATTTTATCAAATACTTGGTAGGCACAAAATAAAAGCATGATAAAATTAACAAGGAATATTAAATCTAAATAACCAATTGCAAGCATCAATGACTAACAATTAAAGAGAGTAACAATAAACATGAAAAACAAAAATTGCATTAACAGAAATCAAATGTAACAAGAGCTCATAAACATAAAAATGGCAAAAAAAAGGGAAATTAACAAGAGAAGAAGGTGAACTAAAGTGCTTAAACAAATAAAAGTAAGAAAAAAACTAAATTAAAGGAAGATTGAACCTAAACTTAAAGAGAAATTGAAAGAAAAACCCTAAACCTAGAGAGAGGAGAGAGCCTCTCTCTCTAGAATTCTACATCTAAAACCTAAAATTATGTGAATGAAAAAAAAAGTAAATGATTCTTCCCTTCCAGCTTCACTCTGCAGCCTCTAATCAGTATTTTCGAGCCTGAAACTGGGTCAAAAGTAGGCCAAAAATTGCCTCCATCATTTTCTGTAAATTGTAGCACGTGATGCTCGTCACGCGTACGTGTCGCTGGACTTTTCACTGGCCACGCGTAGGCGTCAGCCACGCGTGCGCGTCGCTACCAGATTCTCAAAACATCAATTTATTGTGTTCCTTCCACTTTTGCATGCTTCTTTTCCATCCTCTAAGCCATTCCTGCCCTAGAAAATCTGAAATCACTTAACACACATATCACGGCATCGAATGATAATAAGAGAGGATTAAAATTAGCAAATTTAATGTCAAAGAAGCATGTTTTCAATCATAGCACAAAATTAGGAAGGAAAATATAAAACATGCGAATTATATGAATAAGTGTGAGATTAATGGATAAAATCCACTCAATTCAATACAAAATAAACCATAAAATAGTGGTTTATCAACAGGTGCCTTTCACCACAATCCTAGATGCAACTGGGACAATGCCACAATCCTTACATCTACCCAGACAAGTGTCTTTCACCACAATCATATTCATAGTCTTTAATCAAATTCACAAGTTATTAGATTTATTAGCCACAATTATTTACCAATTATTTCAATTCTATTAAGTCATGAGCGGGATGAAACCATTGTTCTCACCGCGTACGGGATAAAACCTCCGTCCCCACAACTACACCGCAACCACGAAACAAGCCGGATGAGACCTCCATCCTTGTCCAGTGTAGGTGCCAAAGAAAAATGAAATCAGTACGCAAGGGGGATAACACCCAAACCTTGCCACTAGCAGATATCTAATCAATATATAAGCGGGATATTACCCAAACCTTGCCAATCCAACCAATCAGGCCATACTCAGTTATTATTAGTGTCTTTTAGTAATTCATAAATGATTTAGCTCATTAAACGACATTACTTATCCATTTCATCAATTTGAATTTCATAAACCCCGAATCATATATTAGTTTCCCAATTTCATTAACATGTGAGCCGATGGAACCTCCATCCTCATCGCAGGCGGGATAAAATCACCATCCTCGCAACAACTTTATCCTATTTATCATGTGGTTATTCTGGAATTAATCAGTTCATCTTATTATATCACTTTCCAATGTATTCAAAGCTTAATTATCGGTTATTCCACTCAATACAGAGGTTAGAGAAGTTTATAAACAGACTAGGAGGGCTAAATAGTCCAAAATCATCATTTTCAAAAAATAAGATGTCATGCATACGCATGGATGGTTTCAATTCAGGAAGCCACCTCATGTGTACGCATGGGTCGTGCGTATGCATGGCCCCAACATTCTGCAAAATCTGCAGAATTTAGTTTTTGACACCAAATTTCAAACATGCATAACTTTTGCTACAAAATTCAGTTTTCACCCAAATTCAAACTCCAAGCACCAAGTTATGACCCATCGAAATTGGTCAAAATTTACTTTTTACGCAAAATTCTACACCTTTAAAATTATAATTTCGTAACTCCCTTACTTTTCAAATCAATAACCATTCTTTCCTTTCAATACCCAAATTTAAACCATACTATATACACTAAATCCCTCTTCATCCATCAATTTTCATCCTTAATCAATCTTCCAAATTAACACATTTAATCATTCAAAAAAAAATCCAAAGTTCACCATCATTCACAAGCAATCCAATATCATAAACATGCCAAGGGAAACAATTCACTCAATCAATTCCACCAACTTGTCATAACTTACCAAATAGGGGACACCTCACCCTAGCACAACCTTCAACCTAATTCTCATCACTTAGCCTTTCATAGGCGAACATACCACAATACTTTTCAATTTAACCATATATATGCATTATTACTTAAATTCATGCTAACACACATCATCATTTCAATCATCAACCAACACAAAATTCACATGAAGCACCAATCATCCACAACAACAATTATTTTCATTCAACGCTATCCTAGGAGCAATTAACCTAAGTTTTCACATAGTGTTACACAATGTCTATTCGAAATTAAGATCCGTAGCTTCGTTGACGGCGGTCTCAACCTCGGGAGAACTCTTCTTCGGTAATTCTAACCTCCACACCGATCCAAGCTCTACCAAAATCTACACCAAAGTGATCCTTGAATTCAATCCCGCACCAAATACAAGCTAACTCAAGATTCTACCAATCAACGAAGCATCAACCCGCAACAATCAACTCAACGATTAAGCTATTCATAACAAGATTCACAATTTTTTCAACCTAGGGTTTATAGAATTAGAAAAATTCAAAGTGAAAAAGCTTTTTTACCATAATCTACTCGAATTTGGGATGAAACTCACTTGAAATCCATGCTAAAGTACTCCTAAAGAACCAAAATCATAAGATTTCAACACCATGTATCCTAAAAACATGAAATAGAAAAGAATTTAAAAATGGAGCGAGGATTTCAGATTTAATCACCACAATATTAACATAGAATTGAAGAATATGAGAAGAGTAATGCGTGGCCACAAACGGCTCGCCAATTAGAGTTATGGATTGAAAGTTATGAGGATTTGAAGTTTTGATGAATAATGTCAAAAGGGTTTATTTTCTCACCTCTCTTCTTCCTTCCTTTAGGTAGCGTTTGTTGTCAGGTACTGAGACAGAGACTGAGAGACTGAGACTTAGTATCGTGTTTGTTAGTTTAGAGACTGGTACTAAAATGTCCCTTTTCACTGTTAATTTAGGTAGCGTTTGGTGGAGAGATAGAGACGGAAAGATTGAGACTGAGAGATAAAAATTAAGAGACATAGATTGTAATAAATCTTAATATTCTGTTTGATGCAAAATGGGAAACAGAAATTGAAATAAGAATAAAATTCTAATTTAATTTGTACAAAATGTAAAATTGAAATTAATTAATTGAAATCAAGGTATTTTAAGTATAAAATGTTATTAAAGTTTCAGTCTCTATTTCTAAAAATTTTAGTACTTTGTGTCCTTACTTTTTGAATGTACTGAAATATTAAAATTTTAAGGATAGAGACAACAATTTTAGTATCAATCTCTGAATCAATAAATATGATATTGAGTCTCAATCTTCTACTCTCTGTTTCCGTACCTCAAAACAAACGCTACCTTACCTTAGTATGAGATTTAGTAAAATTAAAGGGCAAGTAGTGTGGGACAGAAGTAGGGGTGTAATCGGTTCGGTTTGGTTCGGTTTTGGACCGAAAACAAACCGAACCGACCTGATCGGTTGAACGTTAATATCAACCATTCGGTTGGCTGCTTTCTGGACAACCGAACCGAACCGAACCGAACCAACAGCGGTTTGGTTCGGTCGGTTTTTTCGATTTTTTTATACCTAATAAATAGAATTTAAAATATCATAAAATAAAGTTTAAAACCTTCAATAAACCAAAATAACAAGAGTATATCACATCCAAATCCAGTACAAATTCAACTTAATTAAATATAAAACAAAGGCAATTATAAATGTCTAGCAAAACAACAAAAATAAACACACTTTAAACCACAACAGTCACTTTAAAACAAATAAAAACCAAACAGCCAATCAACCACCATGCTTAATCTGAATCCACACCAGACTCATCCTCATCTTCTCCGGTTGGTGCAATTTCTACAAAAATAAAACAAGAAAATCAATATAGATTATAGATTATAAACATAAACCATGAAAGGAACTACAAATTTCTTTTTTCCATACCTAATTCAAGTTTCTCAAACTCTTCAATAACAGAATTTAAATTCATTAACAGCTCTAACAGTCCACCAAAACAAGCATCATTAACAGCTCAAATAGTCCACCAAAACAAGCATCATTTAATACTCACCAACTGCCATATAATCAACAGAATTTAAATTCATTAACAGCTCTAACAGTCCACCAAAACAAGCATCATTAACAGCTCAAACAGTCCACCAAAACAAGCATCATTTAATACTCACCAACTGCCATATAATCAACAGAATTTAAATTCATTAACAGCTCTAACAGTCCACCAAAACAAGCATCTTAAAAATTTAAGGAATAAAAGGTGAAGGAAGTAAATGAGGTCAATCATCATATGGGACAGGTATTCCTGTAAGCATTGATTGCATGCCAAGAACATGTTTCATAAAATGGCACCAAAGAGAAATAGGAACAAATTTTTAACATCCTTTTCAACAATTCCAAGTAGCAATATGAAATAATATGCAATTTCACTTTCAAAACCATGACAGATAAAAAACAACTTTCAAAACCATAATAGATAAAAAAACAAGGCAAATACAATGAAAATTATGGACAAATAAAATAAGCTGTAGTCGGGTAGAACAACCAGCTTTGAAAGTTTTAGAGAAATCATAAGGAACTATATTCCCATCTTTAATGATCAAATAACAGCCTAATAACTTCAGCGTAAACAAGCTCTTTGATTATTAACATAAATATTTTTACATTTTAATCAATGTAAGGATGTTGAAAAGACCAAAGGAACCAGTAACACTTCACCCAATTTAATTTGTGTTCAAAGTGTTTCAACAATCATATATAAAAGGGCTTCAAAGTTACTACTTTTCTGTTCATATATTTGATAGAATACACAATATTCTTGCAATATAGAAATGGATTCTACTATCTTTATTCAACCACATAGTCATGCAAAAAGTAAATTCTTTATCGCCAAATACAAAAAGTAAAAACAGATACCAAGATCAGATTGCATAGTAACAAAGAATTTTCTTGGAATTGAAGTTCATAGAACAGATTCTATGCAGTTTGTCCCAAATAAAATATATAATAGACCTTCTATCAAAATTGGAAATGAGTGAAGCTAGTCTAATGCCTATCTCAATGATTTCATCCCTAAAATTACTATCAACTGCCACTTTTAGCCAGTTCATGCATAGTCCACTAAAACTGAATTCTAAAGCTTGACAGCTGGTGAAGCAGAGATCACATGGGTTTAGAATCTACTTCAAAAATTAAACATCAAACTTCATATTTCCTCACAAGCAATGTATTCAATGAATGTCTCTATTTTTCATCCAGGAAAAAAATTAAAATAAAAAAATAAAGCGATGCATTATCCTGTGAGTTCTTGATGCAGCCAATACAAACAAAATTTCTAGCTACAGAATTTCTAAAAAACATAACCACAAAGGCACAAACAGAATTTCTCAAAATCATAACTACAAACAGAATTTGTAAAAACAATTGTTCAGGTTAAATCAAGCACAATATCACTAAACAGAATCTCTAACAATAATTGTTCAGAATTTCTAACCTCCGAAGAAGATATTGTGGAGTTGCTTTCTGCAGGAGATGGCTTGGTGACAGGAGTGCTGCTCGGCGCTCGATTTGGACTGCGACGGCCACTGGAGTCTTGCTTGGCGACTGGACTGCTGCTCGGTGACAGGACTGCTTCTCGGTGAATGGATTGCTCCTCGGCGACGGCGACCCAGCGAGGCAGCGACGGCGACCCTGCGAGGCGACCCTGCGACGGCGATGACTGAAGACAAGAAGAGAGGAAGAGAAGCTAGGGTTCTCCTTCAGGGTCTCCTTCTCTCGAGCATGGTGGAATCGAAGGTGGAACTGTGGAAGTGTGGAACCGTGGAAGAGAAGAACAGAGGAAGAAGGCTAGGGCTCCGGATTCGCCATTCGCGTAAAAGAGAGGAAGAAGGCTAGGGTTGTGTGTGAAGTTGCCCTTTTATACCTAGGTTAAAGGGTAACTTGGTAAATACACACGATTGAACCTTCATTTTTCGGTTCGGTCCGGTTCGGTTCGGTTTCTGCCGAGTCAACCGAAAGCCGAACCGAACCGATCAGTTTACTTCGAAAAAAACAAAAAAAAACCGATTTTTTCGGTTTTCTAATTGGTTGTTGTAAAATTCGGTTCGGTTCTGCGATAATTTTCGGTCCGGTTCGGTAATTTACACCCCTAGACAGAAGGCACCAAATTGAGCACTTGTGCGAACATCTCAAGCACAAGTTTCTTTAATTCCAAGTACTTTTTATATTAAGAGGAGTCTTAGTGGGAAAAAGAGACTTGATTCATGAAGTTGGGTATGGGTGAAGAGTATAATAATACTAAAACTTTGGGCCATTAATTTAGGAGCAACATATATTGCAGAGCATCCACCCACACCCCACCGCCTAGGCCCTCAAACATGTGAAGTGGACGCGAAGAAAAGAAGCTTCCATTTTTCACATCACTACTCGTAGTACTTAATTGTAACCAACACAACACCTCTTATTATTGTTCTCTCAATCTCTCTCTGTTTCTCTGTCTCAGGCGAAGATGATGAAGAATAGGGAAGAGGGTGTAACGGCGGTGAGAAATGCAGAGATAGATACAAGGGCGCCTTTCACGTCTGTCAAGGAAGCTGTCTCATTGTTCGGTGACAAAGTTCTCGCTGGACACGTCTATGCTAATACAACCTACCTTAAACACCAGGTTCCTTCTATATATTTATTCATATGCACCATTTCATGCACCTGAATGATTATCAAACTGTGTGTATGTGAGTATATCATATTTCATCAATTCGAGTATTCCAACACTCATTCATAGTCACCAATTGAATTGATGCCACTGGGGTCTCTCTGGTTCAAGAGTGTTGTACCAGTACCACCAAGTATTATATATTTTGTTAAGGTTATTAGGTCTTTACGATTTAAAAGCTTGTAATTGAGTTTTTTATATTATATAAAAAATCATAATCATGTTTTTATTAGTTATTATTTCTAAAAGAAAATAATAATTTTAAAATATTTTTTTAGAATATTCTATAATTTATTCTACATTAAATACAAAAATAAAAATTTTAAAAATATTTTTTTTTAACAAAAAAATAATTTGAGATATTTAATTGAAAATTTTTGTATAATATAAAAATTTAATTATAAATTTTTTAATTATAAGTATTTAATTTAAAATTTGATAAAGTTATAAAAGTCAATAGAGTAACTAAATATTTTGTTAATTACATATTATATGAAGAAGTATAGGAATTAATTTTTAAATAGTTGATATTAATTATTTTTTTATGAAATTATTTTTAATTCTTATTTTTGAAAGATCCAATATTAAATTTAGGTTCTAGAATTTAAAATTTAAAATTTAGACATAAAAAAAGTTAGCCAAAAAATATTGGTTCACTAGTTAAAGAAAAAAGCTTAAGGATTAGTAAAATTTATTATTTTTGGCCAATATTTTTAATTATTTATCTAATTTTTTTAGTCTAACAATCTAATATTATATTTTTAACTTATATTTTTAAATAATAATAATTAATTACTAACCAAAATAATAATTTTGCTGCCCCTACCATTCTTCTTAGTTAAATTCGTGTTACGTGTAACTTTGAGAATCAATACCTTTCTTGCATTGGCGTGTGACAAAACCAACTAACTGTGTATATATTAAAATCTTAATTCCAAATATATATTTAATAATAATCTCTAAACTTTGCTATGATATTATGTAAGATGAGTACTATGCTTTGCTTGCAGCAGGGTACAAAGGGCAAATAGAAATGGTTATCATTCAAAGAGTAACAGACTGTGGAAATAACATTAATATATGCTTTTGTGTGTTTTAAACTTTTAATTTACTCTTAGCTTGGACATACCATATACAATATAATATACATTCGTTATATTAATGAGTTAAGCTTATTCATATATCACTTGCATATGTTCAGAGTGGAGAGAAGGAAAGTTATTGGAAGATCGGGGAGGTTGCGGCAGAGCTAAAGGAAACGCGAGAAAACTTGGAGAGAGCAAGAGAGGAAAGCATGTTAATGGCGCATTGTCTTTCTTCTCTTCAGGAAGAGCTAGAACGCACCAAGCGAGAGCTGCAACAACTGAAGCAAATGAGTGAAACAGAAAAGCATGTTGATGTTCATCCACCAGCAGATGATGAGATTGAAGAAGACGTCAAGTTTGTTGAGAACTTAACCACTTTTCAAGTTAAGAGTTCGAGATTCGAGGATGAGTTCCAGAAGAAGAGGTACGTCACCTTCGCCAATCCACCCTCAGAGTCTCATCATCATCATCATCATTTGATGCTGCAGCCTCCTCCTGAAAAGTTGGAAAGGCATCCTTCTCTTAGGAGGAACACGAAGAAGAAGTCCTTCATTCCACTCATTGGTGCTATCTTTTCAAGGAAAAACCCAACCCAACATTAACATCTTTTTCGCCTTTACATAAATAATTACCAAACTAATAGTTAATTACATTTTGTTTTAATGCTTGCTTTTCTTTTTAATTTCAGCAATAATAATACATTATCCTATATATTATGTAAAATTGAGATGAGAATATATGATTAATACTATTATCTATTATTGGTCCACTTCAAAATAAGAGCAAAACTAATAACTATCCTTGGAATGCATGTATCTTAAGATGTCCAACGTTGAACCAAATGATTTTTGCCTAATTACTTGAGAGCAGTGGATCTTTTCAATTATTTTACTAAAGTGTGATCTTTTATTATTTATTTTTTTTATATATTTTTTAACCTACTTAAAGAATGTAAGATAAAAGATCACATCTTATCAAATAATTAAAAAAATTAAGCGAATCATACTTTCTACAACTTTTTCCTGTTTACATCATGATAACCAAGTTTAGGATTGTTCAACTCCAAATCTGTACCTAGCGAGCATTCATTAGTGAGCATCAATGCCATAAATTTATAAGTCGTTGAAATTGTAGCAGAGAAGTGAGGAGTGTTAGTAATTTTTGTCATTTGTAGTTATCAAATAGCTATCAATAATAATTTAACGGTGTGAGATTAGTATGAAATTTCATCCAATAACTCACTTCTCTTTGCTGATTATATGCTAGCCAAAATTTAATAAAGTTACTAACTCTCTAAACTTTTCCTATGAAAGAATCCGCAATATATATACGTCTCTGGAAACATCCGACATTATTGTCTTTGTTCTATTATGTTGAAGTAATCAATTAGTATGAGTGAAGTATACCACAAATATGAAATTATTTTGTAATATTATTTATAGGCAGGGACGGATACATGGGGACAAGTGGAGGCCTGGCCCCCAGCTTTTTAAAAAAAAACATTAGTAGTAAAATTTAAGTCCAATCCATAAACTTTAATAATTTTTAAATTTTTTAAATCCCTAAATTGGCTAACAGAAACACTAGTAACTAGATTACCTTTCTTCTTTGACGTTTAGGATTCCTTCTGCAATTGAAGTCATAGCCCATAGCCACGCACTGACGCACTGCCCTCCACTCCACTTAATCATTGACCATTATCTTACTCTCACAACGGTACAACTATATACAAGACAAGGTACATTTTATTATATATTTTAAATTTTATATAAATTTCTTATTATATATCTTAAACAATTACTATGCAGATTTTATTGTTCTTGTTGATATATCTGTGTACTGTGTGACTGTGTATTAGTGTATATTATTAATTTGTCTAGTGGTTTTTTTATTTTTTATTTTTAGTAAAATTGATATAATTTAGTAAAAAAATATTATTAATTTATTATTGATGTTTAATTAATAAAAAATATTTAGACTTTATTTATTCATGTGAGTATATAATTATTTGATTTTTTTTTCAGGTAAAAAAAAATTAGAATATTTTATGACGAGAAAGCAAAGTAAAATTGATGCAATTTTTAAGAGAAAAGCTGCTGATAATATTGGAGTTCAAACAAATCAACCCTCTAATCTTATTTTACAAGAAGTTCAAGTAAGTGAACTCTCTAATCTTACTCAAAATACACATGAACATGAAGCTAAAGTTTCAAGATTAGAAAAAGATGTTGATATCTCTTTACTAGAAAGGGATCCAGGAAAGCGACGTCCAATTTGGCAGTATAATGTCAATGAACGTGACAAGATTCGTAGAGCATATATAATAGCTGGGCCATACCAACCAACAAATATTAGCTATCCAGCTTCTGGTAATAACAATCACCGTCGATATTTTTAATCTTCTTGGTTTAAGAAATTTTCAAGTTGGTTAGAATATTCACCAGAAAAATATGCTGTTTATTGTTTGCCTTACTACTTGTTTAGTAAACATTATGGTGCTCGCAATGATGGAAAAAATGCATTTTCAGAGTTAGGATTTAGTAATTGGAAGAAAGTAAACAATGGAGTGAATTGTGCATTTGTATGTCACGAGGGTTCTATTCCTAATTCTCCTCATAATTTATGTGTGAAATCTTGTGATGATTTAATGGCTCATTCTAAGCATATAGACAAAGTTCTTGATAGGCATAGTGATGAAACTATTGCAAATAACCGATTAAGGTTGAAGACATCTATTGATGCTATTCGATGGCTTGCATTTCAAGCATGTGCATTTAGAGGCGACGATGAAAGTCCTGGATCTTTGAATAGGGGAAATTTTATTAAGTTAATTAAGCTTTTAGCTTCATGTAATCAGAATGTTAATAATGTTGTCCTTGAAAATGCTCCTGGAAATGCTCAATATATATCTCCCGGTGTTCAAAAAGATATATTGCATATCTTTGCTAGAAAAGTGCGTGCAACAATTCGAGAAGAAATTGGTGATTCTAAATTTTGTATAATTATTGATGAAGCAAGAGATGAGTCAAAGCGAGAACAAATGGCTGTGGTTTTGAGATTTGTAGACAAGCACGGTTGTATTCAAGAAAGATTTTTTGATCTTATACATGTTTTTGATACGTGTTTTTTGACATTGAAAACAGAAATTTCATCAGTTCTTTCTCGTCATAATCTTGATGTTCAAAATCTTAGGGGATAAGGGTATGATGGAGCTAGTAATATGCGTGGTGAATGGAATGGATTGCAAGCTCTATTTTTGAAAGATTGCCCTTTTGCTTATTACATTCATTGTCTTGCTCATCGATTACAATTAGCACTTGTTTCTGCAACCAAAGAAGTTTGTTATGTTCATCAATTCTTTTCAAAACTTACCCTAATTGTGAATATTGTGACTGTTTCTCCTAAACGTCATGATCAGTTAAGGGTTGCTCAAGCAAATAATGTTGCAAACTTAATTGCCAATGATCAAATTGTGACAGGTAGTGGACTTAATCAAATTGGTACTTTGCAAAGAGCTGGAGATACTAGATGGGTGTCTCATTTGAATTCTGTACGTAGCTTGCTATGCATGTTTGATGCTACTTGTGAAGTTCTTGAAAAAAGCACTAAAGAAGGTAATTTCTCCACTCGTGGTGATGCTAGTGCTGCTTATGATGCTATCACATCCTTTGAATTTGTCTTTGTTTTGCATTTGATGAGAAATATTTTGGAAGTTAGTCATGATCTTTGTCAAGCTTTGCAACGAAAAAATCAAGACATATTGAATGCTTTAACTCTGGTTTCTACTACCAAGACTTTAATCTAACGAATGACAGAATCAAGTTGGGAGGCTTTCATAAAAGAAGTTATATTATTTTGTGAGAAACATGAAGTTAAAGTTCCTAATTTGAATGCAATGCATATTCCTAGAAGAGGCCGAACTCGCAAAATTGTTGACCAAATTTCAGTGGAGCATCATTACCGTGTTAATTTATTTCTGGCTGTAATTGATACACAGTTGGAAGAGATTAATGGAAGATTCAATGATAATATGGTGGAATTGCTTACTTTAAGTTCAATTTTAGATGCTAGAGAAAATTATAAGCTCTTCAGTGTCAACAAAGTATGTGAATTAATAGAACAGTTTTATCCAGGCGACTTCACTGACCAAGAGAAATTTCACATTAGAATGCAAGCTCAACATTATGAACTTGATGTTCCTAATCATGTTGAGTTAACCAACTTGTGCACAATTTCGGAGTTATGTCAAGGATTAACGAAGACAGGAAAGTCTTTAACATATCCTTTGATTGATCGTTTGATTCGCTTGGTATTAACTCTCCCTGTTTCAACTGCTACAACTGAGAGATCTTTTTCAGCTATAAATATTGTGAATAATAGACTCAGAAACAAAATAGAAGATGAATTTCTTGCTAATTGTCTTTTGATTTATATTGAGAAGAAGATTGCTGAAAGATTTGACACCGATTCTATTATCGATGAATTTTATGATATGAAGAATCGACGTGTACCACTTCGTTAGTAACAAGTACACATGTTTTTTTGTACTTTAAATATATAGTTTATGTCGTTATATTTTTGTAATGCATCTTACATTATAATTTATTTACATTTTTTTTTAATATTATATATATTATTGGCCCCCCACAATAACATTTCTGGATCCGTCCCTGTTTATAGGGGACTATTTGTATTAAAATGATTTTACGTGTAAATGATATTTAAAAATTATTAGATAATTTAACATATTTTAATAAATTGTTTAATATAATATGTGTTAATATCTCAATTATTATTTTTTGTATGAATCATATAAATAATCATCTTATACATAAGTCAAATTATAAGATAGATATTTTTATAAAAATATTTTTATGTAAAAATAATATTATAAAATATTAAATAATTTAACATGATTAATTAAATATAATTGATTAAATTATTTAATAGTTTAAAATATAATTTTTACGAAAACATCTATATAAAAGTAGCACCAAATTATAGCGCGGTAGTAATTTTTTTTGTCAGCGATGGTCCTTAGGACCGTATATGATTATGGTTAATCTAAAAATTAAATTTATTTTTAGTATAATCAAAAATTTAATTTAAGTTAATTAACTAAATTGATTTGAGGAGTGTTAGGATCACTTCAGGTTGGGAATCAGGGTCGTTAGGAGACGAGGGTTTTTTTTATTTTTTTTAATTCATAAACCAAACCACATCGTACTGTAGGCTTTTTTTTTTTGGAAAATAAATAAAAAAAACTATTATTTTTACTCACAAAAATTTTAAACGCTAACAAATTTACTTGTGAAAAAAAGAAAATTATAATTATACTCATAAAAAAGAGTTTCATACAATAAAATTATTCACATACTAAAAACTTATCTAAAAATTCTAAATTATCATTTTTTTAATCTTAATCTTAATATCTTTCTTTTAAATCTCAATATTTTTTTATTTTTTTTATAAATTTTTTCACTTTTATCGTCATAACTACTACCACCACCATTGTCACTAATTATCAGTCTCATCTTTTTTCTCTTTTACTGTTACAACAACACCACCACCATTATCACCACCAAAGCTATGTTATGCTCGATGAGAGTGAGAATATTCTTGAGTCTATGACATCTAAATTCTTACATAGCTTCACTCGGCGTCCCACTTTATTATGAGTCTCTCTCTCGCTACTGACGCACCCAAGTTTCTTTCTTTCTCCACGTACCGTTTTCTCTCTCTGTGAAACACTCAAATAATGACCACTTTTTTCTCTGACTTCACTACACTCTCTTTTTGCAATTTCGAGTTTGTGTTCTATCTCTACTGTTGCTCTGTAACCTCTCTCCGGCGTGACTGTAATATCTGTACTCATAGTCATCACTGCTACTTCTAAGATCGACGATGGAACAGTGGTGATGATTGCGGTTTCTCAAGAGATGGTGGATTTGGATTTTGACATGGCTGGTTTTGAAAAATCCTAACCCTTTAGCTCACGATTTGAAAAAGAAGATGATTGGAGAACAAGATGAAGAAGAAGAAGAAGCTAAGGTCAAGTGAAACAGGTGCTGCTTTGCCATTGCCATGCTCGATCATCGTTGTCGTTGTTGTGACAGTGGAGAAGGAGGAAGGTGAGGCTGACGGTTGGTAGCGACGGCGGCAGTGGTGTTAGTGAAGGAGGTGGTGAAATTCATGAAAAGAAGATCTGGAAGAGAAGTATTGAGATTAGGGTTAGGAAAAGGGTAATTTGAAATTTTTAGGTGATTTTTTAGTTTTGGTTAATTTTGTCATACGAAACCTATCTTTTCTTAGTACAACTATAATTTTTTTTCTTTCATGGGTAGAAATGGTAATTTACTCAAAAATAAATAAAGCACATTTATCATAATTGAACCGGTAATTAATTCGGTCATACGACCGAATCACTGGTTCAATCAATAGGTCATTGGTTCACTTGATTATCAAAAATTAAAAAGCATGTCTTCACAAACATTTTAATAACAATCAAATATCAATTCTTAGACATAACTAATATTACAAAAATAGATAATAAATTAGTCACTAGTACAAAATACCTTCTCGATTTAAATGAACAAGAAAAACAAATCAATAAATTGATGATTAACAAACTAACCAAATTCAAATCGATTCCTATAGCAACAAATTCATCTCATCGATAATTTTCAACAACAAATTCAATTATAATCATTTTTAGCAATAAAAAATTTAGCTAAGTGATTATTTCAGTAAGACAACAATAAATTTAAGGTTCAGTGATGATAATTAGTAACAAATTCAACTCAGTGATGATTTTTAGTAACAAAAAAATCAATTAAGTGATTATTCAGCAATACAGCAACAAATTTAAGGTTCAATTAGTAACAAATTCAACTCAATGATAATTTTTTACAACAAAAAAATCAATTAAGTGATCATTCAGCAAGATAGCAACAAATTCAAGGTTCAATTAATAAAAAATTCAATTCAATGATGATTTTCAGAAACAAATAAATTTAGGCTAAGTGATTATTTCAGCAAGACAACAACAATTATAACATTTGGAAGCATCAAGCATAGCTTATGATCCAAAGTCCAAACTCTCAAAATGGAGCACCATCTAAATCCATCCAAAACATTTGTAAGATATGTAACACTCTACCACACAAAACTTTACGCCTAGGACGTAAATTAAAGGTGGTGAGGCGCCACGACCTCTAAAACAAAATACGTAAATAGATATATACAAATAATAGTTTAACGAGGAGTCTTGAAAGAAAAGTTAAACAAAACACCAACAGAAAAAGCGCATCACTCTCAATCGGGTCAACGCAAAAAAGTAGATAAGTTATATATATATATATATATATATATATATATATATATATATATATTAAGATCAGAGTTTTAAGATACAGAAAATTGTCCAAGCTCCAAAAAAGTTAGGAGGTCTGAGAGTGGGTGATGTAGTTATTCGGAATGCAATTTTCTTGTTCAAGTAGAGGTAGCGATTTTCGAAGGAAGATTGTCCATTATGGAAGAAAATTGTATGCTTTTGAAATGATTTGAATCTAAACATAGTATTCTGTTGTCATCTTGTGCCTAAAAGAGGAGGTCCATAAAAGGATATATGGCAGTTACAGATAAAAAAGCAACATGTGAGAGACAATATGATCAAAGGACTATCTTTGGAGGTAGGGGATGATAGAAGAATTTGATTCTAGGAGGATAATTGGCTACCATGTGGTATATTGAAAATCGTCTTTTCAAGACTTTTTTCGGTCTTAAACCAAAGCGGATCGGTAATAGAAGATTGTGGGTTTTGGGATGGGGTAAAGTGGATATGAAATTTTTAATGGAGAAGATAATTATTTCAATAGGAGTTGAATTTAGTTAACCAACTCCATAGAGTCCTTCACTCAGTCAAATTACCTAGTGTAAAAATTTGATAAATTAGGTGTTTATCCTACTAACTTTTTGTGTAGGTTTTGCAATCTAAACTAATATTGGAAGATATTACAAGTTACAGTTTTACTAGTTCTATTTGGAGGAGTTTGGTACCACCACGAGTTAATTATTCACCTAATTTGTATTAGTGGACAAGGTCAATACTAAGAAGAGATTAAATAAATTTGGCGTTATTGATCAAAATAATAGTATTTGTGTTCTATGTAAAAAGGATAATAAGAATGATTATTACTTATTTATTGGTTTTGAATTTACTTGGCAGGTATGATATGCTTGGTTGTTTGCTTATGATAAACCATGATTTATTTCAGGGAACAATTAAGCAACATTTTAAAAGTTGGACATTTGTACTTGTAAGAAAAGAAGAAGTTAACAGGTAGTTGATTGGTTTTTTTCCTATTATTTGTACTTGTAAGCAACATTTTATTTACTTGTCTAGTACTCTTTGCATTGTTGCTCCACTTTATTGCGTTGAACTTTTTGTTTAAAAAAATTTTTTTAAAAAGATTCATAGAATGTGATACTTACAAATTAAATTAAATTAATATCTGGTATGGTAAAAAATAAATATGAATTTATTTTAGTTTAATTTTTTTTAAAAATAATGTCTTTTTAAAACTAATTTATAATTTTTTTGTATATTTAAATAATTAAATTTGAGATAAATAGATAAAAATTTTAGACGCTAAAATTTAATAAATTAAAAATAATTATATATAATTAATTTGAAAAGATTATTTTAAAATTTTAAAATTTTTTAGTAGTTATTTTAAATATTTTTAAAATTATTCAAAATTATTTTATACTTTATCTTAAATATTGATCTGTTTGTATCCAAACACATATACATTTAACTACTATTCGTATAAATTAACATTTCACATCAACAATTATCATTAATGATTAACAAAAAATTTTATTATCTAACAAAAATAAAAACTAAAAAATATTTTATATATTTTAAAAGTTAAAAAACTAAAATATCTAATTATAAAAACTTTAGGATGAATTCGAATAATTGCTCTGTAATTTTTTATAGACCCTTATAAGTAAATGCTTATTTTGAAACGGTTCCAGTTTCCAAATACCTTTTTTCAGTTTTCTCGGCTTCCTTCCCTCTTTGTATTCTCTACTCAACTCAATACTCTTCTCTCTTTCTCTTTCTCTCTTTCAGGGTATAATTTCCGCGCCGGCGATATCAAGCCGTAAAGTCTCATCGTCGATTTCTATCATACTTGCTTCTTCCGCTTATTCTGCCCCCGAAAACTCAATAGGTTTTATCTTCCTCTCTCGCTCTCTCTATTTGCTTGATTTTGCCATTAGCATATACTATCAGATTAAATTAAACTTAATTGCTGCATTATTTTGGTGTGTGTTGACATTTGAGCTTCAAATTTTGAAACTGATCTTTGTTTTATTTGCTATAGGTTCGCCCTTTATATTCTAAATTCAATCGTTACTCACTTGTTTAGACAGAACACCCAAAAAAAATCGCGATTTTCTATCTCATCAATAATATATGAAACCATTGTATTCAATTTATTTGATTTGATTGTGGTTTCAAACTCGCATTGGACTAGTGAGGGAACTGGCTTTCCCCGCGTTTCTTCCGTAAGAAGCTAAGCATAATCAAATCATCAAAATTTTGTAGTGACCCTAATTTTGTTCATAATTTCCATTTCAGGTATATAACAAAATGATAGGATCGTTTATTACCCGGGCACTTGTGTATGTCCTAACCTCTTACTGTGTATTATATTTTTGGTTTTTGTCATAATCTTTTAATTTTGAGGATAAGATTTCTATTTATGTGCTTGCAGAATGGCTTTTGGCTATGCCTACCCAGCCTATGAATGCTATAAAGCAGTTGAGAAGAATAAACCAGAAATTGAGCAACTTCGCTTTTGGTGCCAATATTGGTATAATATTGATTTTTCATTTGACCGAAGCTTACCTGGTGGTGAATACCAATACCAACTTTCTTTTCTCCCTTGTGATGCAGGATTTTGGTCGCTCTTTTGACAGTTTTTGAGAGAATTGGTGATACTTTTATATCATGGTACAACATACATCCACTGCTTTCAGTTGAACAAATAAGGAAACTGTTTTGCTTTCATATTTTGTTCTTGTCTTTAGAGTGTTCTTCTTGTAGGGTCCCAATGTACAGTGAAGCTAAGTTGGCGTTTTTCATATACCTGTGGTACCCTAAAACAAAGGTATAACATTATTCACTGTTGTAAATCTGATATTACTTTGTTCTTTGCTTTCAAGTTAGATTGACCTGTAACGCTATACTATATGACTTTTACGTGTGTTAGGGGACAACATATGTATATGATTCCTTCTTTAGACCATATGTTGCAAAGCATGAGTCAGAAATCGATCGCAACTTGTCAGAACTAAAGACAAGGGCTGGAGATGTAGCAGTTTTGTATTGGCAAAGAGCTGCTAGTTACGGCCAGACTAGAATAGTTGACATTTTGCAGTATGTTGCTGCGCAATCAACGCCAGCACCTCCCCCTGCTCAGGTAGCTGATGTCTATGTATTGCTTTGAATACTGTTTTTTTTTTTTTTTTTTACGGCAATGTGACTTAACTGTAAGGTCACTACTCCATTTGATGTTGGCATATTGATCAATTAGCTTTCTTTGTTAGCAAATATTTGATTGGTCATCAATACGTATTTTGTTTTCATGCTTCTTTACTGCATAAATTGCCATCTTCAAGGGTTTCAATCTTCTGCTTTATTCTGAAAAACTGTCTCTTCAAATCATAGCAACGACCAGGTGCAAGGGTCCGTCAAACTGCACCAGCTAATCATCAACCAGCTGCTGCAACAGAAATACAGGCTGAGGATCCTCCTTCTCCTACTTCCCGATCATCTTTAAGTCAGCAACAGAAGGAAGTAGCAGAGATGAGTTCTTCACAAGTGCCTAAAGCCGTTTTATCTGCAGCAGGCATAAGTACCCAGAATCCTACGCCCCAGTTGATCAACCAATCAGCAGCACCTGCAGAGACAGAGCCAATGCAGATTAATGCAGCAAATGAAAGTGAGAACCCCTCTACAGAAGAGACAGTAATGGAAGAAAGCATTAGGGTTACACGTGGCAGATTAAGAAAAAATCGATCAACTGCAATGCCTTAAGTCAGTAAAATTTCAATTGTCAGGGTTGGTGGACAAAGATTGGCGTCAACTTCTTGTAAAAAACTGTAAAAAGGCATACTTAGATTAAAATTTCATTTCTTGCTTTATTTTTAATTTTGTTTTGGCATGAAAGACTTGGTAACTTGATGCCACTTCATATGAACTCAGATTCCCAATCCCAAGGAATATTGCATCAGCTGCTTTGAATAGTTGACCTTATCCTTAAGAGGGGGAATATGTTAACACTTACATGGAAGGCACATTTGATGAAGGATAATTTGTCCCATGGCAGTTTGACATTTTTGAATGGATGTATTTCACCTTAGATAGCTGAATGTGTGGGGTGGAAATACTTGAGAGTAGGTGACGCCCAAAAGAATATCGGGGAAGAACATAGATTCATATTTTAATTGTTTGATTGTACAGATATGATACTTTGATTGACTGATTGACATTAACATGGGAAGTCAATCTTAACCACACAAGGTTGGTTGTTCTCTCTCGCTCTCTCTCTTTATATATATATATATATATATATATATATATATATATATATTGCACCGAAGATATTGGACTGCAAAAATTACACCCAAATGAGTTCAGTTTGTTTGTCCAATATATGCTTGAACGAAAAACATGTGTCAATATATTTTACCATCCAACAATTTTGATATGTTTTGAAATTAACCTTAACATTACTAATAGCACAAATTCGCAACATTGTTGTGCCCAAGCATGACAATTTTAAGATGTTAAAGGGCCTTTATTGCAGCTAGGGTTTTGGTTGAGTGGCAATATATGATGTTTCTTGATATGCTGTATCCGGATTCGGACTTGGTAATGGCAAAGTGGTGGATCGGACTCTTAAATGTGTCTGTGTAAATGATAAAAAAAAGCACATTTATTTACCATTTCTTTCTATTATAAAACAATGAGAGCCAGTAATAGGAAAACATTTATAGAATACCAGGTTTGCATGCTAAGTTATTTTGTCGTGAATATCAATATTCGAGCGTGTTATCAGTTTCAATAATCATTAACTACCTCGAATATAATACCGCAAATATATAAGAACTCGCTATATGAATTGAATAATTTGGCACAGCAGCTTTCGCCGCATGAATTTGTCTTCTTACTTGACTGAAAACAAAAATATGAAACACACAATACATAACTTGCAGTTGCATAGTAGTAAAATAGATATTTAACGTGAAAAATGTCACATAACTAAGTCTTGCATAGAATTTCACTATTGTATAGAAAGGTCACCCAGATCCTGGGCCGCAAAAAATACCTCATCAATAGTGGAATTTGATAATTTCCACGAGTTAACTCATTTCTGCTCCATGCCAAAAAACAAAAAACGTTTCTACTCAATACATGTCGGATGCAATACTCTACCTACCAATTTGGTGTTGCTTTCATGCACAAAGGGTGTTATTTCCATACATCAACATCATTAGTATAGCTTCTGCAAAAATATCTAATATCCAAAACCGGAGTTGGTTTATACTTTATGGCTAAACTCTGCCACATCTATGCAAAAAATCAACCAAACAGCTTATCTCTTCGATCTGCATACTTATACTGCCAAGGCAACAGCTGAGAAAGGGAGGGAGTAACAAAAAAGGCCTAACATTTACAGTTTAAATTGCTAGCCATTGCCGTTTGTGTCATCTCAAAAGTTAGCAGCAGCTTGTATTTACATACTGATGATTGCTTCTGTTAGAAGTTATTGTTAACCCACAAATCTGTTAGGGTCACTCCAGCATCTGATTCAAACCAATAGTCATCATCCATCTGCAAATAAATCAATAGATTAATCACTATGGTCTTATTTTATTTTATTTTTCTAGGTTTTGGTTTTCAATATTCAAAGTAACAAGTTATTCATACTTTAAATTCCATAGGAGTAATTTCTTGGATTCCAAATGCCTCTGAGCCTGGGGATGTTAAAACCTCACAAGGATTTTTTAGATCAGCCTCGCTTTCTGATAATATCATGTCCCTCATTTTGCAGTGATTACCATTCCATGATGGATCTATTAGCTTCACCTGCTCGATAGTATCACCCTTACACTTAAGGCCTTTCTTGCTTCAAGCATTAAAATGAGAAAACATCAGTTAAAAGACCGTATTCAAAAAACAAAAATCTAAGACTAAAACCAACAAGGTGCATGGAACACATAAATAAGCACATAAAGAGAACTTCAATAAGGTGGAAGCAACTTTTGGGAGCAATGTTACAGAACACAATACCTCAATAGGTATATATATATTGGTCCAGTTGCACTTCTAACAGTCATTTTGTAATGCCGGAAACCTAACTCCTGCATATTTGTGAATTAGCCATTTATTATTCCAATAAACTTTAATATCATAAAATCTATCGGTAGAACCCACCTGATCAGGATCGGGAACCTCGACAACACTAACTTTCGGAGCCTTGATTGCAATAAGCTCTTGGTTCTATACAAATAGTTAATAAGTGTAAGCACTTGTAATATATAAACAAAGTTTGATAATTTTTTATGTTTAAGGAAAGGAAATTGACCTGGAAGCATGGAAGGTTAAGAATATCTTCATTTGTCAGGAAAAGGTACCTAATAATCAAGCAAGATCACATTCAGGTAAGAAAAACAATAACAAATTCGCAACTTAATATAACACAGACCTCAGAAAGTATATACCTTTGAGAATTTTCATTTTCCTCCAGGTTTTTTATTAGCTCTTGCTTTTGCCTGAGAATTTAGAATGATAGATTTTTAAATAACAGAAAGGTTAATCATCAGAATAAACAATGATATTAGTGGAAAACCTTATACAATCATCAAGTGCAGATTCTTCAGCATACAGACTTTCAACTTCAGTCTGCAATTAAACAAATCAATGTCATAGAGTTCCTGAGTAATTTGCATACAAGTTAATCAACAAATAAAAATGATCAAACAACCTTAAGTCTTTTGAGTTGATAATCCAGTTCTTGGGGTCCATGTCCATTACATCCCCTGTTCACAAGGCAAGTTAGGAATAATCATGTCATATATTCATGATAAGCAACAACAAAGTAGCAAACAAAAGAATAGATGTTTACTTCCACCGTATATGATTCTTTGAAGTCTTCTCTATCAATCCTATTCCTTCGAGAACATTTGTAATATCATAAATTCTTCGTTTTTGAACCTGCCCATAGAAAAAAATATTAGGGTAGCATGCATAAATATATTTTGCTAGGGAAATTAGAGGGAGGAAAAATCATTGTGTGAACCTCCAAGGTCTCAGCAGTTTTATTTAAATCCAAGGTACCATAGTCAGCCGCTTCAATCAAGCAGACAAATTTCTTGGTTAACAACCCTGCCATTACAAGAAAGCACCACATTAATGAATAAATCTCTTCAAAATATCATCATTGACATTTAGCATTACAGATGGAAGAATAATTGATTATGGACATACCTAAGGAACTGTCATAACGACAGTTGTTAACTGCAGCCAAATGAGGAGCTTCTGGTATGAAAATTTAACCCCCACATAATTTATTCAAAGAAAGTAAAAATAACAATGTGAAAAAGCGAACAAAAAATTAACTCAAGAGTTTTAAAAGAAAAAAAATAAGATTGAGAAAGTTGTTACCAGTAGCATTAGGTTCGTGAGTGGCATGTTTTGTATATCTGGAAAGTTTTGACTTGGTGGTTTGATTCTCTGCCCTAATGGGAGGCTGAGTTTGATTGTAGAAAGTAGGAGGTAGTTGACGATGATTACTTGTGTGATTGTGATTATGATTATTGAAGTTGAAACTATTGATTGCACATGTTTGAGTCAACTGCTATATATACATAGGTAGTTCAAGTGTGAGCAAGTGGACATTCTACAAAATAAATTAATAAATAAATTAATGATAGTTAGTATTTAAAACTTATAAGCAAACTCAGCTAATTATATTATCCATCACCATCACTTCCCTCATAATAAAGTGTTCAAGCGGAATCCCCTAAAGCGTAAATTGCAGAATTAACATAACATAACATAACAATTAAGCGTGATAATATTGAGTATTAATTAGTTTTCGATTGTAAAAGAAAAAGAAATGGAATATAAACAAGAAAGAACTCACGGGTGGGTTAGGGAGTATGGAATGGGAAAAGGATTGAGAAAGAGAATGAGAATGTGGATGGAATCGATGCTTTAATTGGGATTTTTTATCCTTCCCCAAAGTTGACATCACTGGTCAGTGTTGCGCCTGGTGTTATGTGTTTCTGTTAGAGAGAGAGAAAGAAAGAAGCGGTGACTGAGTGAAAGAGTGACTTCAGTTCGAATGATCACGCCACCCGCCTTTTGTTCTCTCTCTCTGTATATTTGGGCTTCGCCTCCATTCATACTCTTGGCCTATTATACTGCTCTTTTTTTTTTTATTTCCGCCACAACATACCAAACAAAAGTGTGTCATCCTGACCCCAAAAAAAAAAAAGTATGACCTATTGGCTATTAGAATATACTTCATGAGTGGATACATCTTGTTTGGGTGAATTTTTTAAAAAAAATCTTTTTTTAATTTTTTTTTTAAATCTTATAAAAAAATAAAAATAATTTTATATTTAGATATCTCATGTAAAAAAATTTTTATTTATCAATTATGTTTGGATATAACCATATAAAAGTATTTTTTTATTTATTTATTATTTGAAAAATATTTTTTTTTAAGAAAAAAATCTTTTAAAAAATTATGTAAATTACAGCTTCTAGAAAAATATGTTTTTATAATTTTTTTAGTGTTTTTACTTTTACTACGCAAAATTTGCCAAACACACTAAAAAATAAAAAAAAAATTTATTAAAAAAAGTTTTTTTTATTAAAATAATGACGTCCAAACAAGCACCTTTTCAGGCTAGAAATACAATAAGAACAGAAGCAGGATTCGCAATTTTTCGACATAATTAACATAATCGAAATCAAGTCAACCATGTTTTAGTTTCAACTAGCCTTCAAGGATTCCAAAGAAAAGAGGGGTTACCTGGGAGGGTGGAAACGGAAATCTGCGACAGGCACGAAGCTGAAGGGGAAGAGCGGTTTCAACCCACGGCATTGCAACGGCCTACTAACGACACCAGCAACGACATTATCAACATAGGGAGAAGGGACCGCGGAGGGGACGCCGAGGGACTTATTGCTTGGCGGAAGGTTAGGCGGCAGAGGAGCAGCAGCGGCTATAGGACGACTGTGACATCAGGAGCTCCATGGCGGAGCCAAGTGCACCACCAGGAGCTTCAGCGAGACATGTCTTTGGCGCGGAGCGGCTGCGGTAGAACCCAAGTGGAAAAGCTGTGAATTCGGGCTGGTGACATCACTGAGGAGGACCAATTAAGGCATCAGCTTCATGCATCAAGTCCTCGGAATTCTGTTAGAAGTTTCGATGACAATGGGAGAGCGCTGAGAGATTGACTTCGAGGAAGAAGAGTTGAGGTTCGATTAGGGTCGGGCATTAGGGAGTTGGGTCGTTGGGTAAATTCGGGTTCTGGTTATTAGGTCGGGTTAGTTCTTTGGCCCAAGTCCAAAAAAAAAAAGAATATACTTCCTGAGTAGTTCATATATACTTGCTGATTCAAAAATATTTATGCCCTGCAATCACAGGGGAACACCAATGTTAATGTTAATGTCATTTTTTTATTGAATTGTTGGAGAAAATATAAGCATAGTTGTTTAGTTTCTTGCACTCTTAGTTCTAAGAATTGGACTATTTTTCTTTGAGTGGTTATTTACTTGGTCCTAAATATAATGCTGTATAGTCAAGCACTCATGCCCCCACAAAATAGGCCTCAGATTTAGAATTAAAGGATCACATATTATAATTTAAAATACTATAGTATTGTATTTTTGGTAGAGATAAGGAGTAATCTACAAACCAACAAAATATACTCTATACGACTATAACATTACAAACACAACTATAATTAGAAGTGATAAAACTGAGTTAGAATTTACATCAGAACTATAGTGAAAATATAGTTTCTCAGCTACTATGCATATTTCTCATCATTAATTAACTGGAAATAATTTTGCTATATTTACCAATGAGTTAGACTAGAATGGCATGTAGTTATGGTTCTAAAGCAAAAGAATGTAAAATGATGCTTTTGAAATTAGCATGCTATATGGATATTTACATTTTAATTTATATATATTTATAGATTTAATATTGTTGAAGTTTTTAATAATTAGATATTATGATTTTTTATTTAAAATAAGATAGTCAATCGTGATGTTTTTATGTCGGAATTTCTATAGAGTATTCGACTTCTAAATTACTTTTTCTTCCAACCACATCATTTGAGCAAAGAGATCGATCAATAGTTTAGGACTACTGTAAGAAAATCCCTGATGATAAAAATAAGACTCAATGTCAATATTGTTCGAAAGTGATCAAGTGTAAGAATAGAACAAGTATAATGAGATCATATTTTTTTTTAAATAAATTAAAAAAAAATATTTCCACAAATCCGTTATTCCAACTTTAAATTCCCAGATACGCCTTTTTTTTGGGATTTAGGTCAAGTTCGCTGCACCCCGGTGAACATGTATCTTCATAAATTTCAGATTGGGTGAGAAAAAAAAGTTGGTAACTATTATTATCGTCTCTAGGGTACATAGAAGTATACAAGAGTACACAGGAATAAGTCGTATTTTTTTTTTGAAAATAGTGATTTTTTTAATTTATAATAAAAAATTCTTGTTAAATATAGTTTATTCTGGTGTATTTGTGTATTTCTAGAAATGATGATAATGGTTGCCATTGGCGTCGACGATATTGAAGAAGCCATGCTTGTAGTTTGTGTACTTTGGAGACGATAATAATGGTTTAAAAATTTGAATTTCGTTCTCAACCGAGAGAAATTGGGTGAAGTTCGCCAGGAGTGCGGCTAACTCTATAAAATTATAGAAGTTCGTTGGGGGTTGGGCGAACTCATCCTAAACAAAAAAAGCGCATTCCGAAAATAAAAAAAGGCGCATTCCAAAAATTAAAAATTAAAGTTAAAATAACGCGTTTTTGGAAATAATATTTTTTTATTTATTTCAGAAAAAAACCATGAAATCACATTTAAAGATTTGCATAAGTAACTCTGGTATTACATTGGCACGTGACATCTTGATGCTCTATGAAACAAAGAGGATTCAACTTCAAAAATACTTTTTCAAATGCGGTGGAAGTATTTATCTTAAGACTGATAATTGGAGTTCGTATCAGAATATGACGGATATGTGTTTGACTCCTCATTTAATTGATGTGGATTGAAAGTTGCAGAAAAAAAAATACTAAATTTTTGCTAAGTCGCCAACCACACTGGAGAGATTATGGCTCAAACAAGATTTTGAGTTTCACAGTTGATAATGTATTGTCTAATGATGTAGAAGTTATGTATTTAAAAAGAAGGATGATTTCTTGGAAGAGTTCAATTTTGAATGGAGAGCATCTTCATATGCGGTGCTGTATGCATATTTTAAAGCTAATTGTGAAGGATGAACGGAAGGAGATCAATGATTCGGTTACCGAAAATCGAGATGCTGTGAAGTATGTTAGATTTTCAAATTCAAGATTAACTAGGTTGAAGGCATGCATTGCACAAGAGAATATTTCATATAAAAACCTTGTTTACCTAGATGTTAAAACGCGATGAAATTCTACATACTTGATGTTAGTAGTAGCATTAAAACATCAGAAGGCATTTGAACTATTAGAAATGTAAGACAAAAAAATTTGTTGTAGAATTAAACAAGGGAAAAGGGACATCTTCAATTTAAGATTGGGATTATGCGTGCCAAGTCCGTCTTACTATTTTTGGAGATATTTTATGATGCTATTTTTGTATTTTTGGATCCTCTTATGTCACCAATAATTTGTACATAAAAAATATATTTGTTCTTGAAAGGAGGATTTAACAATATCTTAATGATGATGATTTGAGCATAAGTCTTATGGCAAGTAAGATGGAAGCAAAACACAATAAATATTGAAAAATGTAAAAACTATTAACATGTTATTAATTGCTGTAGTTCTAGATTCTTGTCATAAATTGAATTATGTTAAGTGGTATCTAGTTAATTCTTTAAGTGCAGAAGTGGGCAGTGAGTGAATTGAAGACAAAGTTATCTTTTTGTCTTCATTCACTTTATAATTTATATCAAGGTGCAGCTGAAGAAAATCAAGATGATACCCTCTTCCAACCGAGTACAAATGATAAAACCAAAAATATTTATGATATGGGGTTGTATCACCAATCAACCGATAACAAATTTAATCTTAAATCTGAACTTGATCGTTATTTGAATGAAGATTGTGAGCTAGATAATAAGCCTTTGAATATTTTAGGGTGGTGGAAGGCTAACTTGAATCGATTTTCTGTCCTGACAAATATGCATATGGCACAGGATATATTGGCTATAATAGTTTCAACAGTAACTTATGAGTCTGTTTATAATATGGGAGGAAGAATTATTAACCAATATCGTAGTTCATTGACTCCCAAAATGGTAGAAGTACTTATATGCATCGAAGATTGTCTTAATGAAGACTTTTTCTCTTCTCTTGCACCTGAGAATTTCAAAGAGCTTGAAAAGGTTGAATAAGGTAAACTGAGTATTAAATGTCTCTTAAATATATCATATGATAATTTATTGATTTCAAATATCTATTTTATAGTTTTTCTCTGTTAGTTAGCTTGATATATATAGTACTTTTGTGCAGATTTAATTTTATCAGATGACATTACTTGTTCTATGGGTCTAAGGTTTAATTGCGCTTGAGGATGATTATAAAGTCTAGATAATGATTATTTATGTTTTCTTTAGTCATGTTCTAAACATTCTATATATTAGACATAATGGACAGATGTTTCAAATAACTTGGTAGGATTTAATTATTTATTTTTATTTTTATTTCAGTTTTTTTATCCTGTTATTCGTTATATTCTAAAACTATTTGGTTTTTATTAAAAAATTAAAATCTTTTTGTTGTTGTATATTATTTAAAAATAAAAAAATATAATTTTTAGATTAAAAAATTCAATTTGAAAAGAAGGTAAAAATTTGGCTTGGTGTGTAAAAATCGATTTTACTATGTAAAAAAAATATTTTTTGTGTAAAAATCAATTTTTCAGTGTAAAAGTCGACATTTTAATGTAAAAACTAATCTTTTGGTATAAAACCATATTTTTATTTTCAAATTAATTTTTACTTTTATAATCAGTTAAAACAAACTGAATTTTAAAGTTTTTAACTAGTTAATAATCAATTTTATTATGTAAAATCAAATGAGAAAGTTTAAGGCGTCAACATGTAACACCCTACCATACAGAGCTTTACGCTTAAGCCGTAAAGTAGAGGTGGTGTGATATTACGACCTCTAAAATAATATATATATATATATATATATATATATATATATATATAATAATAATAATATTGAAAAGAATACAATAAACGAGGAGTCTTGAAAAACGGGTAAAACAAATTCGCAAGACAAAAAGCGCAACACTCAGAAAATCGGGTTACTTGCGTGCGAAGAAATCTAAAATTCTTAAGTATAAATAAACAAAAAGTGGGAATAGAGGGCCAAAAGTACAAAATAACAAGTTCCTGACTCAGCCTGCGAAGCTAAGGCTGGCCGGAGGATATTTAGTTATTTATATACATATATACATACCCTAAAAAGAATCCAAAATACAAAGATAAACCCTAATTCTCCATAAACCTCTAAGAGGTACAAAATAAAGTAGTTGGTCGAAGAATTAAGTACAGATATATACATAAACTATAAAACCCAGAAACTACTCTACTACAGAAGTCCAGACGCCTACCGAGGAGCCTCTCGACCTGCATTTGAAAAACAACAATACAGTATGGGGTGAGAACCAAAGGTTCTCAGTATGGTAAAGGTGCCACACACATAAGATATAAAGTCTTGGGAATGTCAGAGGCAATCCTAGAACGCCATCACTCAGATATAAGGTCCTGAGAATGCCAGAGGCAATCCTGGGTTTAAGCGGTGCGGATTAGGCGGGCTTTTGCTATTTCTGCGTTGACCCGATTGAGAGTGATGCGCTTTTCTATTGGTGTTTCGTTTAACTTTTTTTTCAAGACTCCTCGTTAAACTATTATTTGTATATATCTATTTACGTATTTTGTTTTAGAGATCGTGGCGCCTCACCACCTTTGATTTACGTCCTAGGCGTAAAGTTCTGTGTTGTAGAGTGTTACATATCTTACAGGTGTTTTGGATGGATCTAGATGGTGCTCCATTTCGAGAGTTTGGACTTTGGATCATAAGCCATGCTTGATCCTTCCAAATGTTATAATTGTTGCTGTCTTGCTGAAATAATCACTTAGCCTAAATTTGATTGTTGCTGAAAATCATCATTGAATTGAATTTTTTATTAATTGAACCTTGAATTTGTTGCTATCTTGCTGAATGATCACTTAATTGATTTTTTTGTTGTTGAAAATTATCATTGAGTTGAATTTGTTTCTAATTGAACCTTGAATTTGTTGCTGTATTGCTGAATAATCACTTAATTGATTTTTTTGTTACTAAAAATTATCACTGATTTGAATTTGTTACTAATTATCATCACGGAACCTTGAATTTATTGTTGTCTTACTGAAATAATCACTTAGCTCAACTTTTTTATTGCTGAAAATTATCATAGTTGAATTTGTTGTTGAAAATTATCGATGAGATGAATTTGTTGCTATAGGAATCGATTTGAATTTGGTTAGTTTGTTAATCATCAATTTATTGATTTGTTTTTCTTGTTCATTTAAATTGAGAAGGTATTTTGTACTGGTGACTAGTTTATTATCTATTTTTGTATTATTAGTTATGTCTAAGAATTGGTATTTAATTGTTATTAAAATGTTTGTGAAGACATGGATTTTAATTTTTGATAATCAAGTGAACCAATGACCCGTTGATTGAACCAGTGATTCGGTCGTATGACCGAATTAATTACCGGTTCAGTTATGATAAATGTGCTTTATTTATTTTTGAGTAAACTACCATTTCTACCCACGAAAGAAAAGAAATTATAGTTGTACTCAGGAAAGATAGGTTTCGTATGACAAAATTAACCAAAACTAAAAAATCACCTAAAATTTTCAAATTACCCTTTTCCTAACCCTAATCTCAATACTTCTCTTCCAAATCTTCTTTTCATGGATTTCACTACCTCCTTCACCAACACCACCGCTGCTGCCGCCACCAACCGTCATCCTCACCTTCCTCCTTCTCCACTGTCACAACAACGACAACGATGATCGAGTATGGCAATAGCAAAGCAACACCTATTTCACTTGACCTTAGCTTCTTCTTCTTCTTCATCTTGTTCTACAATCATTTTCTTTTTCAAATCGTGAGCTAGAGGGTTAGGATTTTCCAAAATCAGTCATGTCAATATCCAAATCCACCACCTCTTGAGAAACTACAATCATCACCACTGTTCCATCATCGATCTTGGAGGTAGCAGTGATGACTATGAGTACAGATACTACAGTCACGCCGGAAAGAGATTACAGAGCAACAGCAGAGATAGAACACAAACTAGAAATTACAAAAAGAGAGGGTAGTGAAGTCAAAGAAAAAAGTGGTCGTTGTTTGAGTGTTTCACAGAGAGAGAGAGAGAGAGAGAGAGAGAGAGAGACTTGGATGCGTCAGTAGCGAGAGAGAGACTCATAATAAATTGGGACGTCGAGTGAAGTTATGTAAGAATTTAGATGTTATAAACTCAAGAATGTTCTCACTCGCATAGAGCATACCATAGCTTTGGTGGTGGTAGTGGTGGTGGACTGGTGGTGTTCTCGTGACAGTGAAGGAGGAGGAATGTGAGATTGATAATTAGTGACAACGGTGATGGTAGTAGTCTTGACAATAAAAATAAAGAAATTTATAAAAAAAAAAAAGAAATGTTGAGATTTAAAAGAAGGATGATAAGATTAGGATTAGAAAAATGATAATTTAAAATTTTTAGATGATTTTTTAGTATGTGGATAATTTTATTGTATAGAACTCTTTTTTACGAGTATAACTATAATTTTCTTTTTTTTTTCACAAATAAATTTGTTAGTGTTTAAAATTTTTGTGGGTAAAAATGATAGTTTTTTTTATTTATTTTTTAAAAAAAAATCCTACACAGTACAATGTGGTTTGGTTTATGAATTAAAAAACAAAACAAAAAAAATAAAAAACCCTCGTCTCCTAACGACACCCTGATCCCCAACCTGAAGTCACTCTCTCCCAAGTCTCCCAACTGAGCACAGCTTCACTCACTCTCAAGTCTCACCTCTCTACCTCACTCCGCCGTGCCCTGTGCCTCGACTGTGTGCCTGTCGTCCGAAGCTCTGCGTGCGGCCAACCCTCCTCGCCAGTGGCCTGCCTCTGCAACGGTGCTGCAACCCAAGGTACCCAGTCCGTCCCTGACTTTGCGTCTGCTTCTGCAGTGAGTGTAGGTGAGCTTTCAATTTTTTTCACTAAGCGAAATCATTTTAAGAAACATCCACCGTCATGTTTTTTTAAGGATATAAGTTTTTAATATCATATTTAATCCTTCTTTAGGACCTGAAGTTTTGTCTTACTTGATTCAAGAATATCACTTTTTTAGGCATAGCATTTGTTCTTGAGTAATTTTATATACTTGATTTGTTCAGTTTTAATGGAGGTTTGGATAATGGCGTTTAGGGGGTTTTATGGCTTAAAGACAAGTTGAGACTAAATTAGGAAGTGAGGGTAGACAGTTGGGAGGAAGAAGAAGAAGAAGAAGAAGAAATGCTGTTCATAATTGGATTAGGATTGGGAGATGAGAGAGACATAACGTTGAGGGGGTTGGAAGCAGTGAAGAGCTGCGAAAAGGTTTACATGGAATCCTACACTTCCCTCCTCTCATTTGGGCTCGACTCTCATGGCCTCTCCAACCTGGAAAAGCTGTATGGGAAAACTATAACTCTAGCAGACAGAGAGATGGTGGAAGAGAAAGCCCATCACATTCTTGAAGAAGCTCGCCACTCCCATGTCGCCTTCCTCGTTGTTGGGGACCCTTTTGGGGCCACAACCCACACTGACCTTGTTGTTAGAGCTAAGAAGATGGGGATTCATGTCCAGAGTGTGCACAATGCCTCTGTCATGAATGCTATTGGCATCTGCGGTCTCCAACTGTATCGCTATGGCGAAACTGTTTCCATTCCGTTCTTCACTGACTCTTGGAGGCCCGATAGCTTCTATGAAAAGATTCACAGTAATCGAACCATGGGACTCCACACACTTTGCTTGTTAGGTCTCACTCACTCGCTCACTCACTCACCTACTCTCTTACTTTCTCTGCTATTTCTCTGTGTTGACAAATTCTACTTCGGTTTTCAAATTCGATGGGTTCACTGCAGATATTCGTGTGAAGGAGCCCACCCTCGAATCTCTGGCAAGGTTGGGTTTGGTTTACTCAACTTCTTCCTCTTGGTTTTATTCATTATTGATGCATTTTTTTTTTCAGAGGAAGAAAAACCTATGAACCCCCCAGATATATGACCATAAACACAGCCATTGAGCAGCTCTTGGAGGTTGTGCAAGAGCGCCAACAACCTGGTCAGTTCAATATTCTCCTCAATCATAAATGCTATGCTTCTTCACTTTGGCATGCTAAAATGTTTTTAATTGATTTTGATATGTTGTTACGTGCTGGTTAAGAACAAATCTTCTTTACTATCATAGCTGTAGAATTCCCTTTGATACCCTCATAAGAAATATTATTAACAAGCTAAATACAACTTTTCCCTCCCTTTGGCATGCAGCCTACACTGAAGATACCCAGTGTGTTGGGTTTGCTCGGCTAGGAAGTGACGATCAGATGATTATAGCTGGAACAATGAAGCAGCTGCAGATGGTTGATTTTGGAGCCCCTTTACACTGCCTTGTCATAACAGGCAATACCCATCCATTAGAGGAAGAAATGCTCGAGTTTTACAGATGTAGGACCTAGTTACCACTTACAAGGTTGCAGGAACATTTGAATTTTGCAAATTTTGAATTTTTGTTAATGTGGAGTTTCTACAGTCAAAATTTATGTGGAATTTGAATTCATTACAGGCTAAAGAATTAGACACTTGGATTTTTTGTTTTTTTCTCACTTTATGCTTTAGACACTTGGATTTTTTGTTTTTTTTTTTTTTGTTCTTTTTATTGTTAAACAATGTTTTTTTAATAAGTGTGACTTTAATGTCAACAACACTTGCATAGCTACTGTAATATAATCATATTAGAATTCACCTTTTTATATAGCATAAATCTCATATCAATATTGACAGATTGAAACTTTGTCATTGATCAATTTCCTATCGAAGAAATCAAATAGTTATTTCAATTTTTCTATCATTAGAATGCATTAGAATCAAAATTCATTTGAAACAAAAATGATTGCAGGTTTCGTTGGTTTATCGAAATGTTGAAACTCACATACATTCAAGCCAAAATTAACTGATTACTGATCACACTTCAACGCTCAAGCATTAATTTATAAGCAAATGTAAGTATTTAACACAATAGGTCAGGTATAAATAGCTAGCTATAATCACATTGGAAAGAATAATAATGGAATGATATCCACAAGATATGGACAATGTTAATATGCTTAAATACAGCTAAAGCTGGCCTAAATCTAACGGAAGGCACTCTTACCACACTTCCCTTGTAACCATGTCAGACGTATCTTATCACATTTTAAAGAAATGAAGGTCTCCCTTAAATTAGGGTCTTCAAAAAGGTCCAATGCAGAAAAGTAGAGAAGTTGATCAATGCCTTGTATCTCATCCAGAGCCCTAATACAGTTAGTTATGGAGAATTTATCATCATTTTCAGTTGGAACAATTGTCCTTAACCTTGAAGCAGCAACCATCTCTAGCAAGGCTTCTGCTATAACATCGCAGCTATCTTGATCCAGACTAGGAATTAGCGTCTGAGATGGACGTTTCTTCTTCCTATCTAACGAATTCTTTGTTACTTTCTCTGCAGTTGAGGTGTTACCTTGTAAGGACTTCATTGATGATGGGTTCCGATAATGTGAAACCCCAGCTTCCGGACATGAAATTGAGCCGGCAGCATCGATCCCAACAGACTTGTTGAACTCTTGGTAGTGACTAGATTGGGCATATTTCCCATCTGCAGCTGAATCTGTGAATATTGTGCAGAGTTGCTCGTATATTGGACAATCTTTCACTTTAACTGTTTCAGGCCTAGGTTGTTCCTGTAGACAAAACCTATAAAAATTTCATAATGAAAATAGAGATAGATAACACCAATGCTATTTTTAATAGACTATTTTACCCCAATGTCATCCCATAGTTCAAAGCCAATGCAACAGGAATCATCTATCACGTAGTCATTATTTTGATCATATGCAGATCTCAAATTGTAGAAGCGTGTCCGAAGAACATCTAGATGCTTCCTCAACTGATTATTATTGAAGTTGAGATCTGTTTGCTTATTAAATTCATCACGAATGTGATTCCATGTTTTCTTGTCAAAAACATTGTTTGGTCTATTCCCTAGTTGAATCTGCTTGACAACCAAATCTGCAAATATCTTGTCAAGGGATGCAGTCCATCTCGTCCTTGAACGCTCTTGCTTGGGTTGATTACCAACTTCAACGTCCATCTACACCTATTGAAATGTTCATAAATCAACACTTAATTTAATAAAATTCTTATGGAAAACACCCTTTCTTGAAAGCTTGCCCAAGTTTCAATGAACAATTTCATTGTTAGCATAATCATCTTGGAAGAGCATTTTAATGAGAAATGTAACAAAAGTTTAATAAAAATGGAGTTGGCACTAAATGTTACTATGAATCTATGATCATTCTGTTTACTCCTACAAACACAAGCAAAAAAAATGAATTAAAAAGTAGAACAGCAAATACCATGTGCAACAGAACCTAAGAAAATCGACTCGCACTTTGATAATTGCTTACATCATTTTGAAATGAATGCCCTGTATCCTTTGATTTATAGAAAATAGTAATGATTGGCTAATTATTGGCATTAGAAGGGAATGAGGTGCTGTACAAATTTTGGAAAAACGTACTTAGAAAACATGGGAAGCTGATATACAGCAAAAGCAAATCGAATAACGATAGATGAACCTGTGAATAAGGAAACCTTTTAACCTGAAATTGCTATTCTTGCATATTAGATCAGAAACAGTGCAAAAACATATTCATGTTAACGTGAGTACGTGACAAATGCAAGCCTATAACCAACTAAAATGTTGTTCAAAAATAATGGAAGAAGAGCCGAATAATCCTAAATTATCAAGTAATGTTTGTAGTTAGGATCTCAATCATCAATCAATTTACGCGCGAGAGTAGGAAGAGAAGTATTGCAAGGCAGGAATATCAAATATAGTTGGAGGTTTGAGGCGAAAATGAATGATGAATGAAAGTGAAACCTGCGGGGGCTAGCGATTCAAATTCCAAAACCAGAATAATCTAAGATGAAGAGCAGCGAAGTGAGATTGGGTTTACCTTTGGAATTTGGCGGTGTGGGAGTGAGAGGGTTGCATAAGGAGTGGAATTGCTGAATTGCAGTAAGCAACCATGTATCGAAATTTTATTTCGAAGAGCAAACACGCAAAATCACACGCTCAAGGGTTCTCTGTGCTCCTCTCTCCTTCCATTCCTACTCACACTTACCAAAACTTTTATCAGTTATCTCACGGGACTTAATTTTGAGTAAAGTGTACGGTCCGTTTTCACATATACCACATCAATTAAGTGGAAATCTGCTATTCCATGTATGGTCCGTTTTTAAGTTAATCATTTATTTTTTACTGTACATGAAAATTACCAAAGAATCCCTAAAATGACAAAAAAAAGGGCTAATCTAATAAGCAGCTTTCATGCTACGTTGAATTGAGACTGCAGCGAGAGCCAAATTATTATTCTAATGGCTTGAAGTTATTGGATAGCATTTCAAACTTATAGAGCTGGGTAAATCCTAAAAAAATTATTGTAAATTATTTGGCCATAATTTCACCATTTTTTTCACTTGTGTCCAATCATAATTTTTTTACAATACAATTATCCTCCAAATAAAATTTAAAAGAAATACTAAAAAATATTAAAATTTATTATTTTTTATCATTAATTAATAGAATAAAATATGCTGTTGAATTATTAAACTAAAATAATTAGATCAATAGTTAAAATAACGATAAAAAAATAATAAATTTTAATTAGGAGTGCTAGGGAGTTAATAAGTTTCGTGATCTATAATCATTAATTAGTTATCATTAATATTTTTAATGGTGTGAATTTACATCTAATGGTGTGGAATTACTTATTTTTCTTTTGTTAGTTAAGTACTGACTAAATTTTAATAAAAGTACTAGCCTCCTAAACTTTTTCAATTATCCTCTAACACTCTAACAATTTTCAAAATTCAATACGCATTTATTAATACAGTACTTTTTATCATCCGGAATAATTAAAATAAGGATTTAATTAACTTATGTTATAAAAATAAGGACACATTTTAAAAAGATAACAATAGATTTTTTTAATACTTTTAATGTATTTAATGCATTAAAAATATAAAAATAAATCATTTTTGTAATAAATTTTATAAAATATATATTTTTAAATTTTTATGGTATACTTAATTTATGTTCTTAAGACACAAGTTAGCAAAATTCTTAAAATAATACTACACAAATAAAATAATAAAATTTATATATTTAGAATAATTCACATAAACAATTCAAATGCACTTTAATATTACACTAATGTCTTAAAATAAAAAAGAGTAATTCTTTATATCTGATTTACTTGTAAGTTTTACTAGGTATGCTTTATATATTACTTTTGGACAACCCTCTCAACAATTAAGAGATCCATTCGAAAAAAACAGAGACTAGCTAGTTGAAGTAATGAGCTCCTAATATACCAATATTGGGCTTCAATCGAGATAATGAAAAATTATTTGGTCTTTTTAGTTAGAGCAATTACTTAGAAATACATTTTTTGAAATATCCCTTCCTATCTGATAAAAAAGGATTCCATGATCTTGAACTGATCTTACCTGAAATTGCAAATTTTAAGTTTGTCTATGAAGAACAGATATAATTATATTAGTGTCTATAATGGATTACTTTTGTATAATACTAATCGATAGGGTCTCATTGGTAATTGCTACAAGATCTCGTACATTAGAATCCATAATTATGGTTATGTATCCGAGTCCATTAGTATGGAACATTCTCCTTTTCAAGTGAAATCTCCTAGTATATGAAAGAGTGATAAAGTGCTTTCGTTGTTGTAGAATAAGAAGTCTTCGTATCTTAATGCATGTATTTAATTTATTTGGAGCTATTAGAGCGGGATCCACTTTTTGGGGAATATGAGTTAAAACAATAACAAGAATATTTTTAGTGGAACATCTTTGATAATTGCTGGAGAGATAGTTCACTAATAGACCGAGAGATAAGTAATTCGACTTATTCACATCCATTGGATAATGGAGATGGAATAGCCGTCGGTTGGTTAGGACATCCTAGCTTTAGAGAAAAAGAGGAGCGTAAACTTTTTATAAGACGTATGCTTACTTTAATTTTTTTGGGACATTTTCAGTTGTTTTGATCATGGTTCTGAAAATCGAACCGGACCGGTCGGTTCAATCGAAATAACCAGGAATCGATCACCTAACCGGTCCGGGTAAGGTCAGAAACCGTCTGGCAAAAAATCGATAAAAAAATCGGTCGAACCGAAAGTTAACCGATGAACCAGGAGAACCGTCCAGTTTTTTAACGGTTTTTGGTTTGAAAGTAAAAGTGCTAAACGGCGTCGTTTTGTCTCTTGAGAAAAAAAAAAAGAAAAGGCTAAACGCGGCGTAACAATACGGGCAGTACAGAAGGCTCCCTCCCCCTTCACTTTCACAATTCACACAACCTAAACCCTATCAGAGAACTCAGACAAGAGCAACCCCCACCAACAGCTGCTTTTCACCCTCTTCTCCTCATCGTGGAACATCGCCGTCGCTCGTGCCGCTCACTTTACCGTTGCACGTCGCTCATCTTGTGGAGGCGGGGAAGAAAGAGGAGGAAGGAAGCTGACGGTGGTTATGGTGTGTTTGCCGGCGGCAGTGGAGGTGGTCGCGGCGGCGTTCGGGTCGGAGGCTGGGAGAAGAAACAGTGAGAGGGAGAGGAAGAGAAGGAAGAAAGGGGAAGAAAAGAGGAAGAAACAGTGGAGGCGGTCGGCGGCGTTCGAGTGTCGCTACATGCTTCTTCAATGTCGTCGGTGGTAAAATCTTCGACTCTAACCTGGTCGTTCTTCCCTGATTTGAGTTTCTAATTACTAGCAGTAGCCAGCAAGTTTGCAGCTCCCCCGATCTGAGATCTACCTCTCCTTCCCGTTCACCCACTACTCTATCAATCTGAGATATGCTCATTTTTTCTTAATGCAGAGTTCAATTTTTGAATTTCTGCTGTTGTCAGTATGAGAAATCTTTTCTTTCTTGCTGTTGTGGAAATTAGAATTCCTAGGATTTGGAGTTGAGTTAGCATGAGTTTTTGTGGAATCTTGATCTGGAAGAAGCGTTAGAAACATGCGTTTTTTAGAAACATGTGTTTGTGGTGGTTCTTGAAGTCTGCAGTGTTGAAACTTGGATTTGGTTGCTTTTGGAGAAAATGTTAGAGGTCAAGGGCATCCCTAGGTAAGCTTGGAAAGAAGAAGAACATTTTTTTTTTGCATTTTGTGTCTTAAGACTTGTTTTTGTTCTAATGATGTTCTGTATCAATATTTGAGAGACAACTAGTATGCGCTGAACTCTCTATTGCTAAGATCATTCTTCTGAAACCAAATTCCTGGCCCTTTAATTAAACCGATTCAACTACGGTTCGACCTCGATTAACCATTGAACCGTTGAACTAGTTACTTGACCGGTTCAATGACCGGTCCGATTTTCGTAACCTTGGTTTTGATAAACGGAGACAGAATTAATTATTAGAGCCGATATTCCTTTTCGAAGTATAATATTAAACAGGTAAATGTAAATTGCTTCTGCAGAATAAATGCAAAAAATAAAAAAGATAATTAATTCAATAAAATGTAAATTATAATGTCATAACCATTTCTTTATCCACACCCACAAATTTATTTAATTTCTATTCATATTTTGTGTTGTGAACAAAAATTTTTATTAATATAACGATAATAGAAAAAAATTAATGCATTATAAAAATATCGACGACTAGGCTGTCGATTTTAATATTTTATTTTTAATTTTTTTTAGTACTATCGACAGCAAGCCGTCGAAAATTATCGACGGCAGAAATAGCCGTCGATTTTTGGCGTCGAAAAAAACGCTTTTTCTTGTAGTGATTTATATAATTTTTATTTTTTATGTTTTTAATATATAAATATTATAATTTTTTTATGATGTTAAAATTATTATTTATTAGATATTAAATAAGTTCATTAAACAAGTATATTTTACATATTTTATCCAATACTTAATAAAATAAATTAATTAACAAAAAATAAAAAATAGATATTTTTATAACTTATAAGAATAAAGATAACTTCTTTATTTGACAAGAATTTATTAATATTTTTTAATTAAAAAATTAATCATGATTATATGTATTATTAAATATATAATATTATATTTGATTGTAAAAAATTTTAATTTTTTTTTTCTATTAAAATTTTAAATCCATCCTATTCAAAACTTTTATATAGATAAATTGTGATAAGAAATTGGGTACTAAATTTATCATAAAGATCCATAACAGTACTAAAATTTAATAACACAAATTACACTAAACAATCACCAAGATTTAGTAAGGAGTGACATAGCTACTAAACCATAGTATGCAGTAGATTCTCATTATTTAGTATATTTATGTAGAAAAATAAGTATATGCAATTATTTTTACCGAATTAACCACTTACAATCATTTATACAATCTTTACATATATCATTTGAGGTTAGAGATGAGAATAAGTTAAGGCCAACTGATTCCAAAATTCAAGTTCAGGTCATTAAATTCACGATCTGAACTTAAACTCGCGAATTGATTTAAATAATAATATAAATATAATCAATAATTTTATATATAAATAAATTATAACTTATATATATTATTTATCTATTAATTATAATTTATTTTTATATTAAATTTTACATAAAAAGATGATTATAAAATTTTATAGCAAAACATTAATTAAATTTATTACGTTTTACTTAGTTCATCTTTTATTCGACTTCTAATAAAATAAAAAAATATTTCAATTTAGATATGACAAAAATAAAAAGTGATGCACACTCGTTTTAATAGACTTCAGTACTAAAAAACTCGGGAATTGGGGACCTAAGGTGGGTAATGGACTCCCAAAAGTTTTAAAAAGTTTTTAGTAGTTAGTAATATTAGTTTAATTATATTAGTAATGTAATATTAGTCATGCTTAGTGTAGATTTAACTTGGTATGAAGACATAATTTATAAATAAAATATTCATTTTAAAGTGAAATTAATAAAAAATATTATAATTTTATATTGTAATTGATATTTTTTATAATATATAATGTTATTTTTATTTTAAAATAATTTTTATATAAATATTATATAATTATTAAATATAATCTTTAAAAGTAAAATTTTAAAAATTTATTATATAAAATTTACAAAATTATATATATATTGAATTGACCTAATATAAATTGTTGTTTTTATATTAAGTTAGACTAAATTTGAATATTTAAAATAAATCTAACAAAATATTAATATTTTATTGCAGTACATTATTTATCATTGTTGCAAATTACAATAATTTACAGAGTATTTTGTTTTCATATCTAAGGTCCATGAAACCATTAAAAAAAAAAATCCTTAACCCAATATTTTCCAATCGGCTCCCCAGGCAATTAGGCAACCGACTTCCCACTATCGACAATGGTTTGATGCGTTTAGGAAAACACAAGGGTAATTCCGTAATTGATAATATGGTGTTTTTGGATAAGGGTATCACATGTTGAAGGTTTTTCTTGCACTCCCTTTTTATGGAGTATATTGCAGATTTCTAACAATCAATCATGTCCATTACAATATTTTAATATAGATCTGAACGCCCACAAATAATGGAATAGCAGATTTCCAATAAAGTGATATGGTACATCTGAAAACTTTCCTATATTATATTAGTGGAATAAAAAAAATATAAAAAATATTAAAAAGTTAGAAATTATATTTTATTTTTTAATCGAAAAAAATTTAAAGATTCATTCTACTATTCATTTTTTTTTGGGCTTAAGACCACTAAAAAAACGAATTGAAAAGATCCTTTCTGATTTTACAACAACGTTGAAGCTATGCTCTAAACGAAGATGATGAAACGATTGACGACCCATGGTGACCACTCTTTCATGGTATCTGAAGCCATTTTCACAGCTCATGGGAATGCTTTGGAATCTCAATTGCGACCATGGATGTTCAGTGATGATTCGTCTTTGCTTCCCCTTTGTCGTAGCTCGGAACGGTTCTTCTAAACTTATCGCCTTGTGTTGTGGACCTGCCCCTTAAATTCAAGGCAAAGAGATCAATTTCGAGGACGGATATCCCTGCTTCTCCAATTTCTAATGCGAGCTAGCCTGCATCTTGTCTCTGATTCTCCATGTGGATCTGTTGCTCCTTCTTTGTTCTATTTTCCTTAATTTGATATATCGCGGAGCTTTCTTGAATGGTTAAGGTTGGGTGGTTGAAACCAATGTTGATTGTGCATCCCAAGTAGGTTTATGAGCTTCTACCCCGAAGTCCCAATGTAAGATGCTTTCCTTGATTTGTTTGATGCTTAACTTTGGTTGGAGCCTGTGCCCAACCTGCAAATGGATTTGATCCAATCCTGCTCGTTAGACAAGCCTCCTTCTCAAGTATGTCTTGTAACAGATTAGGAGGGTTCCCGGGTCAATTCTTATTCAGCTTTCGCTCAGCTTCTATTACTGCCGCCATGTGTGCCAATTAGTTCCCCTCCCTGAGGTCCAGGTAAGTCCACCATTCTCCACTTCTTTCATCCAATCTAGAATATGTCTTAGAATGGTTCTGCTTCACCTTCTATATTGTTTGATTTGAGTGCTTGTACCATGAGAAGGCTATCCGATTCAATTAAAATTTTATTTAAGCTAAGGTTTCTGGCTAAGATAACTGTATTTCTAATCGATGTTGCCTCTACTGTTAAGGATGAGCTTGCCATGATTCTGTTCGTAGCACTGATGAAGGCCAAAGGTGGGTTCGGAATTCACAAAATAGAATTCTTCGTTGCAAGTATAGTTCCAAACCGACAATTGACCCTCAATCAAAGTTTAATTCAAAGAATTGTTACAATTCAAATCAAATTATCTGGGAGTTTTAAATCCCGTGTCATTCTCCCTAAGAATTGCAATAGAGTACTCTATTATTGGCTATGAAGAGAAGGGGGGTTTGATGGCAAGAAGCAAGTAATATAAATAGCAAGAAATTAAAGAAACAAACAATAACTAAATATCAAGAGGAATCAAACTCAAGGCAATTAATCAAGAGAAAGGAGAATTTAAATGCTAAGAAACCTATTGGTAAGGATTGAGAGTTAAGGTTACCTATCCTAGCCATTGACCACAAACAGATGATGATTATGAAGAGTTAATCCTATTTAGTCAACCCTAACATCGAGGATAAGTCAAATAGGCATAATTGATCTCAATCCACAAGTCTAGCCTACTCACCAATTAGTTTAGTCAAAGACTAGCATTAGTGGAAATCAAATCAACTAACTACCCTAATATATCAATCAAGAATGGACATCAATGACTCAAGGTCACCAAAGTCTTCAATTTCAATCCAAGAGTGTGAAAAATTACACTAAAACTAACCCAAGCATTTTATCAAACACTTGATGTGCATGAAAATAAAAACATGTTAAATTGCAATAAAAATAAAATCTAAAGCTACCAAATGCAAGAAATTAATAATAACAACTCAATTAAACATCAATAAATATAAAAATATCAAATTACATTAATGGAAATTAAAATCAACAAAGAGTTCATAAATATTTTTTTTGGTTAATGAATTGCTGCATGCACAAGGCGGGATTCGAACCCCCGACACTTGCTTAAGCAGACGAGTGAGCTGACCACTCGACCAACTCAAGTTGGTTAATAGTTCATAAATATTAAAGTGACCAAAATAAGAAATTAACAAGAATAACTAAGAAAATTAAAGCAATAGAACAAGAAAAAGTAAAGGAAACTAGATTAAGACAAGAAATAAAACCTAAATCTAAGAGAAATTAACCTAATTCTAGAGAGAATAGAAAGATTCTCTCTCTAGAATATAACCTAAAGCATGATTCTATCTAAACCTAATTACTCTCGCCTTGGTCCTTTTTGAATTTGGCCTCAAATAGCTTCAAAAATGAGTTGGATTGGTGGTGCACGAATTTGTGATTCGCACAACTAACCAGCAAGTGCACTGGGTCGTCCAAGTAATACCTTACGTGAGTAAGGGTCGATCCCACGGAGATTATTGGTTTGAAGCAAGCTATGTTTATCTTATTATTCTTAGTCAGGATATTAATTAAAATTATCAGTTGGAATTATTAGATTAGAAAAATAAAAGAGAATAATAACGTTACTTGTTGCGTAGTAATGAGAGATATGTTGGAGTTTTGGAGATGCTTTGTCCTCTGAACTTCAACTCTTCCTTGAAATCCTTTTCCACACGCAAGGTCCCTTCCATGGCAAGCTCTATGTAGAGTGTCACCGTTGTCAATGGCTACTTCCCATCCTCTCAGTGAAAACGTTCCTATGCTCTGTCACAGCACGGCTAATCATCTGTCGGTTCTCAATCAGGTTGGAATAGAATCCATTGATTCTTTTGCGTTTGTCACTAACACCCAGCCTTCAGGAGTTTGAAGCTCGTCACAATCATTCAATCCCAGAATCCTACTCGGAATATCACAGACAAGGTTTAGACTTTCCGGATTCTCATGAATGCCGCCATCAATCCGGCTTATACCACGAAGATTCTGATTAAGGAATCTAAGAGATACTCATTCAATCTGATGTAGAACGGAGGTGGTTGTCAGGCACACGTTCATGGGTTGAGGAAGGTGATGAGTGTCACGGATCATCACCTTCTCCATAATTAAGCGCGAATGAACATCTTAGATAAGAACAAGCGTGTTTGAATGGAAAACAAAGGAATTGTATTAATTCATCGAGACGCTGCAGAGCTCCTCACCCCCAACAATGGAGTTTAGAGACTCATGCCGTCAAAGTGTATAAAATTCAGATCTGAAAATGTCATGAGGTACAAAATAATTCTCTAAAAGTTGTTTAAATAGTAAACTAGTAACCTAGGTTTACAAAATATGAGAAAACTAAGGTAATTGGTGCAGAAATCCACTTCTGGGGCCCACTTGGTGTGTGCTGGGGCTGAGACTAAAGCTATCCACGAACTGAGGCTTTTCTTGGAGTTGAACTCCAAGTTATAACGTGTTTTGGGCGTTCAACTCCAGATCATGACGTGTTTCTGGCGTTTAACTCCAGACAGCAGCATGTACTTGGCGTTCAATGCCAAGTTAAGTCGTCTATCTTCGCGCAAAGTATGGACTATTATATATTGCTGGAAAGCCCTGGATGTCTACTTTCCAACGCCGTTGAGAGCGCGCCAATTGGACTCCTGTAGCTCCAGAAAATCCATTTCGAGTACAGGGAGGTCAGGATCCAACAGCATCAGCAGTCCTTTTTTCAGCCTAACTCAGATTTTTGTTCAGCTCCCTCAATTTCAGCCAGAAAATACCTAAAATCAGAGAAAAACACACAAACTCATAGTAAAGTCCAGAAATATGATTTTTGCCTAAAAACTAATAATATTTAACTAAAAACTAATTAAAACATGCTAAAATCTACATGAAATTACCCCCAAAAAGCGTATAAAATATCCGCTCATCAATTGGGCTCTGGAAGCCCACAATTCCCCCAGCGTATTGCATTAAATGAAGTCACGTGTTGAGTGTCACGCGTACACATCGCTTGATGAAGTCTCTGGTCACGTGTAAGCGTGGGTTACGCATACGCGGGATTGGGCAAATTTCCAAACTTTATTTCTTCATAAATTCTCCACTTTTACATGCTTTTTCTTCATTCCTTCATTCTAATCTTTGCCTTCTAAACCTGATATCAGTCAACAAACACATCAAGGCATTGAATTTGATTAAAGTGAATAAAATTTAGCAATTATAAGGTCTAAAAAGCATATTTTTACTATTAAGCACAAATTAGGAGGAATTCACAAAACTATGCTAATTTGGTGAATAAATGTGGGAAAAATCAATAAAATCCACTCAATTAAAGCAAATAAATACCATAAAATATAGATTCATTACATTCCCACACTTAAACAATAGCATGTCCTGATACTAAACTCAAGAAAAAAACAAAAAAAGGGTATTACATTTATTTAAAGTAAACTACCTCTATGCAAATTACCTAAATACATGCAACTACTTAGTCAGAATAAATCAATTTTCAAAAATACATATATGAACATAAGGGATAAGGCAATAATAATCAAATCAAATCCACATTTGAATTGAGTTTTACAAAAAAAATTACAAACTTGCAAGATAAGTAATAATAATAGGTGGAAGCATAGAATTGAGCAATCAAACCCCTCACCGGATGTGTATACGCTCTAATCGCTCAAGTGTTTAGGGTTGATCCACTCAATTCTCCTCTAATCATGCTTTCGAAGATTTTCTTTTCATCTAACAATTGACATTTATTTAATGCATTCATACAAATATCACTAGGACTTTTCATAGATTGTAATGGAGCTAGGGTCAAGGTAAGGTTATATATAGTCAAGTGAGCTTGAAATTTGAATCTTTGATTAACTTAAACTCTCACCTAACACATAACAACTTATACAATTCAAATGCAAACCTAACTACCAATTCTTCACTTTTTCACACACTCATGCATTCTTTCAATTCATGTCCCATATGCATTATTTTTATTTCTCAAACTTTGGGGTTAACATTTGTCCCCTTTTTATTGCCTTTTTTTTTCTTTTTTTTCTCTTTTTTTAATTTTTTTAAGCATAATATATACAAGATAGACTAATGCATAGGGTTCAACATTTAATGCATGAGTATGTACCCAATTCCCAAGATTTTCAATGAAAATACAAAAATACACTTTTATCTCTACCATTATTTCCAAACTTCTCCACACTTAGATGATACACACTCTTACTAGCCTAAGCTAATCAAAGATCCAAATGAAGGACATTTATTATTTTTCACTTAAGGGTAGTGATGTGTTAAAATTAAGAATAAAAGGAAATTTAAATAGGCTCAAAATTAGTTAACAAAGATGGATAAAAGGGTAAGGCCATTTTGGTAAGTGATATCAAATGAAATAAAGGCCTCAATCATATAAGTGTATTCATACACAAAATAATAGACATAAAGAATCAAACCAATCCAAGATTATAATCATAGAAAGAGAATAACACACACAAGAATGAAAATAATGGCTATATAATGCAACCACACAATTAGGCTCAAAACTCACATGCTTATGTGTTCTTAGCTCAAAAACATGTTTCACAATATATTTCAAGCAAGTTTCAATGAAATATATATCAACTCAAATCAATTAGAATATCTATATGCCCTATTAAGAATGTTTTTCTTAGAAAATTTTATTATTTTAACTAAGCTTATTATATATGTATATATGAAAAGAAATGCAACAAACTAGAAAAAATGCAAATAGATCTCAAAAAATATATACAAACCAAGAAAGAAAATGCAATTAAGAATTCAAAGAGAATGTAAAAGTGTTTGGGATTAGAACTTTTCACCCAAGATTGTCGATCGGTTGGATGACCTCCCCACATTTAAAAGTTTGCACCGTTCTTGGTGCATCGAAAGATGAGAAAGGGGGTACGGTGACTATACGGATTGCCACCTTCAGCTGGTGGATCAACTGGCTGCTGCGTGTTCTTCCTCCTGTTTCCTTTGTTGCCTATGGTGAATCATCCAAATAAAATATAAAACTTGCACATCAAGCAATGACACACCTTAAAGTTTGTTTGTAATACTTAATTGACATGAAGTGGTAAACATAGCAAGCATAGTCCACAAAGCTTAAAAAACTTAAAAAATGTCACTAGGTAAGCTTATGATCCGATTTCATGATTTCTTAATTTTAATACTACTAGGTGACTTAAATAAAAATCAATCTTAAACAAGCATCACCTAACAAAAAATGCATCAACTACATACAATTTTCTAATAATAGATAGTGAATTCAAATTACAACATGCAATTTAGAAATCCAACAAGATTTATGAAGTCAATGTCACAAGTACTTGGTATGCACAAAATTAACCATGAAAAATTCAATACCAAGCAACAAAGTATATCCTCAATAAAGATAGCCAACAATAAATAGCAACAATAATGCAGTAGCAATATCTCAACAGAATTAGCAAATCAAATCAATAAATCAATACTTATCACTAAAATAGAAAATTAAACCAACTAACTAACTAACTAAAGGAGAGTATGGTACGTGGTGAATGATAATGATGGATGATTGTTGAAGGAAAGAAAGAAAGGAAGGGAAGAGAAAAGAAGAAAAGAAATAGAGAGAAGAGAAGAAAAGAAGTATGTGAAACAGGGGAGGGTCACGCGTATGTGAGACTCGGGGAAAATAGAGAGCGATGCATACGCGTCTGGCAGGCGTACGCGTGATAGGGAGAGAATGGAAGGCACGCACGCGTACGCGTGATAGGCATGTTTGAAAAAAATGTATGTACGCACTTATGTGTGCGAATGCTCCGGGTAGGGACGTAAATTGAAAATGTGCCTACATACAGGTGTGTGCGTACGCACAAAAAGGCAAAATTTTTTTTAACATAAAATGGATCATGTGAGCGTGCGCACATAGGTAAAATAGAAATGTTGGATTTGGAAGGGATTTTTTTATGAGGCTAAACTCACAAGGATTAGAATTAGAGTTCTACTTCGCTCTTCTTAAGAGAGAAAGCTGCTCTCCTGAGAGAGAAAGGTCCTATCCTTAGTTATTAATATCTTAAAATTTGGTTTTGTAGCTCCACGTGTCATATCCTTTTTCATGAAGGTTTTGTTTGTTTTTCTCTATTGGCGTTGAAAAGTCATCAAATGTGATGAAACTATGAAAGATAGAAGTCCCCAAAGTCTTACCAGCCAAAGTCTTACCACATGCTGACCATGGATGAAAGTTTCAACACCTAATTAAAGTACCTGTTAATTCAAAAAAATAATAAATATAAATTTAAAGCATCAAACAAGTGTGTTTAAAATTTGGCCAATCTGTTCTAAAAATCTACTCTGTAACATATCATTGATGTAAATTCTACCTATAAAAAGAAATAATTCATTAAACAGAAAGGCAAAATCTTTTTGAGCAAAAGAACCTAATTCATCCAATCCCTCTTTTTTTATTACCTATTTTCTATGCATTACAAATTTTTCATTTGTCCAAGCATCACTATTATCACACACAATTACTTCATTATCATTCAGACAGTCACAACATATATTGAGTATATATAAAAGATTATCTTTGATTTTGAACATGTGGTTGTTGTCTTTCGAGATTGGTGTGTCATCAAAAGTTTTACATGAATGAATCATGGAGCTACCGTTCCTCTCTCCTTCTCCCCCCTTGACTGAAGTCTCCATTCGCTCTCATTATCAAATTCTCCCTCCCCAAGTTATTAGTAAATATGTGATTTAAACAAAAAATAAGACATCACATGTCCCTTGATATTTATTTATTTTTTTACTTGGGCCAAGCAAACATGATTAAAATAGAACAAGTTCACTGCAATAGTCCAAAACAACAATGCATCACATTTCTTTTTTTATTATTTATTTATTTTTTGTAAAAACCATGAATGGCTAGAAACCACCTATCTTCAAGGATTATGTCAAAAATTTTAACAAGGATAACTTATAAAAAATCTAACTACAATATCCAAAGTATGAAAACCTAAATTAATCTGAATATGTAATATGTAATGTATTTTTTGGTGTCCGAGAATAAAAGAAAAAAAAAGAAATAAAAAATAAGCACTCTCTAAATGACATTAAGTACATCACAACGCAGTAAAAAAATGTAATATATTTTTTTTAAGCAACAAGTTTAACACAACATGGTGGAGCAAAGAAAAATGTAATATGTAAATAACGTTACTGAATCTATTGAAGTAAGAACCATTAGATTGAAAACATAAATTTAAAAGTACATGCAAACAAAGTGTTGTAATGCTACAGCTCAAGAAAAAAAAATATAAATTTATAACAATCCCATCAACAAACCAGCATTTCAGCATACATAGCAATTCCATCCATCAACAATAACATAAGTCTCAACGAAAATATAAATCTAACGACATAGAACATAACATAGTCATTCATAAGGTGGCTCTGAGAAGAGGATGGTGGGTGGGCGGCGACGCTGTCCGGGCGAAGGTGGCGATGCTCGAGACGGAGAGACTCGACGGTCAAGACTGCTGGGTCGTCTGAATCTGAGTTTGTTGCATCTCTCCCAAGAGAGAATTTAGTTAAGAACTTAAGATGCAGAATCACTAATGGATAGATTTCAAAGTAGCTTATGTCTCAAGTGGATTGGGTTTCGATGCGTGTTATGATTTTTTCGTTTTGGGTCAGCTTTATTGGCACCAAGTCCCAAAAAAAAAAATTAAAGTTATATTAAATTTTTAAATTAAGATTTAATATTTAAAATAAAATATTATTATACCTTGCACTTCAAATGTTACATTATTCATTTTGATTATTAAATTTTGACAACTTTAAATAAAATAATTTTTTTAATTTTAAATTTTAAATATGATGTTAAATTTTTTTAATTTATTTAAATGGATCTAAATTCAAACTAACAAATTTTAAATTTTTACGTTTATTTTTAGAGTTGTATCTATTAATTTAAATTACATAGTATTTAATTCTATATTATGATTTAATATATCTTAAATAATACAAAAATATTTGTTAGTAATTTTTTATTTTTTACTTTGATGCTTTATTTTGTTAGACATTATCAGTATAAATTTTTTTCTTGTGTTTGCCATTATCAGTTTTATTTTTAAGCGATTTTTTTCTTAAGCTCAACATGGTATTTATAAGTTTTACTATTTGTATTATAAATTTATCCTTTAAATATCTTTGGATAATTTAGTATTCAAACTCAAGGATTTAATATTCACATTAAATAATTAGTTAAGAAAAATAATTTAATTATGATATATGTAGATTAATAATTCAAACAACATTAAACCATTATTATATTTGACCTCAACGTTTAAATTAGCATCTTTTATAATTCACTAATATTTATAGTATCAATAAAATATAGGTGATGAATTGCATATAAAAAAAAAAATAAAAGAATCACCATATAGAAAGTAGTACTTTAGTGGTTAACTTACTCATATAAATTTTAAAGTTTGTCAATTGAGACGTAAGATTTATAATGAACATAAATGTTGCCTTAATTGATCTCAATGTTTAAATCAGCATTTTTTTAGAGTGGAGTAATATTCATTATATATATAAAATACAAGTGATGAATCGCATATAAAAAAATAAAAGAGTCACAGTGATTTAACTTACTCATGTAAATTTTAGAATTTATCAATTAAGACGTATGGTAGTTATTTTTAAATATTTTTTTTCTTAAACTCCACATGGTGTTCACAAACTTTATTATTTTTATTGTAAATTTATCTTTTAAAGTTATTTTTGAATAATTTAACTTTTACCTCTAAAATTTAATATTTTAAATTTTGGATTCAGACAGTAAAATGTTCACATTTAATAATTGATTAAGAAAAATAATTTAATCAATTAGGATATATGTAGATTTAATAATTCAAACAACATTAAGCTACTATTATATTTGACTTCAACGTTTAAATTTGTATTTCTTTATACTTTACCAATATTCATAGTATTTATAAATTGTAGGTGATAAATTGCGTATCAAGAAATAAAAAAGTTACTGTGCGATTAGTATTTATGATAGTTTACTTATGTAAATTTTAGGATTCACTAATTAAGACGGGTTTATAATGAACATAAGTGTTAGGTTGATTGACCTCCATCTTTAAATTAAAAATTTTTTAAGAGTGTACCAATATTCATGATATATATAGAATATAGATTATGAACCGCATATAAAGAAATAAAAGACTCGTTATCTGATTAATGTTTACGGTTGTTAACTTACTCATATAAAATGAATATAATTGATAAGTTAATTGATCTTAATATTTAAATTAGCATTTTTTTAGAGCCCACTAATATTCATATAAAATATAAGCGATGAATCACATATTAAAAAATTAAAAAAATTGTTATATAATTAATGTTTACTGTGGTTAGCTTAATCATATCAAGTTTAGAATTCACCAATTGAAATGTAAAATTTAAAATAAAAATTAAAATAATTGACCTCAATTCAAATATAAGAACAATGTAAGTTAATATATATTTTTTTTAGTAGAAAAGTAATAGTAAAAATTATTAATTAAATTAATTACATAATAAAAAATACAAAAAATTCTTTAACCAAAAAAATAGAATTATTATCTTCTCATACTATATTTTTAAAAAAGAATTAAAAAATAAATTACATATTAAATATTATTTATATATATATATATATATATATATATATATATATCAACTATTTTAAAATAATTTAATTTATATTCTTATTGAATAATATTTATTATTTAAAATTATAATTTGAAGCACGGGAAATAAAACAGTTTTCTTACAAGTCTAGAACTAGAACAAAACAGAATTTTGCCCTAGGGTCCCCCATTCTCAGTTTCTCACTACTCATTTGTATCATTTATTCTTTTAATTGTTTTTGGTTTGGGTCAACTTTTATTGAACAGCGAAGGACAATAAGCCCAAAAATACATTATTGGGCCTAGATAATGAACCCAGATTCGTGAACCACAAAAGCCATATGCAATTAGCGCCAAGCCGCCAACTCCATAGATCTCGCATACATTGATTTGATAAATCAGTATCATGAAAGTTGTTAAAATGGATATGTTATCCTTTTTCATGCTACAGATCTGACTTCTGTGATGCTTTACTTTTTTCAAAAGGAAAAGGATTGATGATGAGTACAATAGAAACAACTCAACAACACTAATTTATAATGTGGAATTGAAAATTGACACGAACCCCTCCCCCTAAGAATAGTTCTTGCTGTATGCACAAGGCAAATATGAGATTAACGTGAAGACCACCACTCATCAAAACTACAAATAGAAAGTGCAAAAAATGCCATAAGATAAGTAGCAACACGGGAAACAAGTATGTCCTAATACTAGTGTCTACTACCATAAAACAAATGATGCATCTTCTACCCACCGTTTGCAGAAATAAACGAAAAAATGAAAAAAAAAAGAAAAGGAATTGCATTAAGTGTTTGATTAAGGTTTAAGTAAAATGAATGGTTTAAGCTTTAATGGGGTTGCTTAAGATGAAGGGTCCTTCTCATTATAACCACTGGACGGTCCAAATTCAATAACAACTCCACCGACGAAGCTCGCATCAGTCACATGGTTTTGACTCTTTATTGACTCTTATGCCCCTCAATAGGCCAATACCCACCGACGCAGCAGCAAGGGCACAATCGTCATTTACCACCCAAAACCACAAGATCTCAACTACGCCTACCTCCAACGAGATCCTCTAGCGGGAACATTGGTCGTCGTAGACTATTCTATTCCATTCCAATTCAATCAACGTTCCCAATTTTCTGCATTGTTTCCATCCATTCAGCTACGCTGTTTCCACACTGTACTATTACAGGCTGTTACTTCTTTTCCCCCTTTCTGTTGATTAATTTGTTATTTGTTAATCTGAAACTGAATTGTTACCGAAGATAGGCATTGCCATTGTTATTGGTCATAGTAAAATTTGGATTCTGTTTCTCTCTTTGAAGAAGAGGGAACAACCGGCATTGTAGTTAGCGAAATGGCAATGCCTTGAGTTTGGGGGTGGTTTTGTTCCGTACAGATCCAAGTTTTCCTTTTTTTCCCCCCAAACTCTGCGGTGGAGTTTTCATTTTTCAGCATTGTGAAGCGCATTTTGCAGAATGGGAGAGAAATCGAAGTCAGGAGGGTGCTGTGGCTGGTTTATAGCCTTTTTGATTCTCGCTCTGGTGGTCGGTGCTATCGTTTACACCGTTAAGAAGAAGATCGGTCACTCCCATTCCGATAAGCCACTTCCGGTACCTGGTCCTCCCGGCGCCATCGACCAGAAATATTCCTCTGCACTCAAAACTTCCATGCAATTCTTTGATATACAAAAATGTATACTCTTTTCGTATTTGGATTTTACAATGCTGTTTGTTTGCGATGCGTCTTAATCAATTTATTGTTTCTTTTCTATCAGATTTATCATGTTGCAGATTATTTATATCTTTTTTTTTTTTTTTGCTCATCTTGACTCTTGACTCGGCTTAAATTATTGGAAGTAGTTAAGAGGTGGAGACCGACAAGAGAAAGGGATTCAATTATTAAAAAGTACCTAGATTTTAATGTGTTAAATTGAAAGACGACTTGTGAAAAGATATTATCGTCTTACTCTTATCTAAATCGATGGGAAAAGACTGGTAATAGTAGCTGATGTTGTTTGTTTTGTTTTACTTGTTGCATCTTGCGTTGCATATATATATCACTATGAGATCTAGAATGTAACAAGCTTCATATTTTGTTTACTTGTTTTATTGGGTGTATTGCTGATCTTATTTTCCTACTATCTTGGATTTTCTATATGTTGAGTTAACAATCATATTTCGTGATGCAGCTGGAAAGTTAACTGACAACAAAATATCTTGGAGAGGGGATTCGGCTCTAAAGGATGGAAGCCAAGCAAATTTGGATCTGTCAAAAGGAATGTATGATGCTGGGGATCACATGAAGTTTGGGTTTCCAATGGCTTTTACTGCTACTGTGTTATCCTGGGCTATTCTGGAATATGGAGATCAAATGGATGCTATTGGCCAGTTGGAACCGGCCAAAGATTCCCTCAAGTGGATCACTGATTACCTTATCAATGCTCATCCTTCTCCCAATGTTCTTTATATTCAGGTTACTACTGTGCTCAACAAACCCCATTTGATGCCCTGGCTTTATATGCTAGTTATCTGGTTTACCCGCATAATTTAATTATTATATTTATCTATCTTCTATGCTTAAAAATGATATGAGCACACTGGATACCTCGTGGTTCTTGGACTGTATCATTGGTACATTAGAATTCGATTTTAATTCATCCATGGTGAAAACATTTTAAAGTGTCAATAATTCATATGGAGCCACTGATTTGGAAAACAGTTACAAGCTTCACCTGGAAGTGTAAATCTTTCTTAGTACAACAATGATGTAGCTACATTCGTGTTTTCCTATAGTTTAAAAACATTGATCAACTTTCAAATGAAAACTAGATTGTTTTTTCATTATGGTTTTCAGTTTCCAACATAATTGTTGTTTGTGGTACTAATGCCAGGGGAAAAAGATCCTCTAAAGTAACAATGCTAGTAAAATAGTAAAGTGATAGTTTAATTACCTTTAAATTTGCAACATTTATTATTTGTGAGCCCCACTATCTTAATCCAAGGGTGATTAATAATGTACTTTTTTCTCTAAAGTGACAATATAACTTTAGAAGAACCAGATCCAATGCCAGGACAGGCCATGAGATTTGGTAAGAGATCTTGTTCATGACAGTCTATTGATTTGGGATTTGCGAGACTGTGTACTGTATATCCCTTGATTTCTAGACTGTTGGATAGGCATATGGTTATGAATAAATTTGGAGAATTCTTTTATGAATAAATTTTGGAGAATTCTTTTATGAATAAATTTGGAGAATTCTTTGTCCCTGTTATGTTTTGCCCCTTCAACCATTGTCTTCTGTAATTAGGGCTCTCAGGATTTTTATACACAACTAGCTTCTGCTAAACCCTTTCCTAACTAGTTTCAGTTCCCCAAAATCATTGGTGGTACAGGTGGGAAATCCTGTTTCAGATCACAAATGTTGGGATAGGCCTGAATCCATGACTGAACCACGGCCTCTCACACAGATTAATGCATCTAGCCCTGGATCAGATGTTGCAGCTGAAACTGCAGCAGCAATGGCCTCGGCATCTTTGGTCTTCAAAAAGAGTGATTCTACATATTCAAGCACTCTCCTCAAGCATGCAAAGGAATTGTTTACTTTTGCAGATAAAAATAGAGGAATATATAGCGAGACTATACCTGATGTTGCAACATACTATAACTCAACTGGATACGGTGATGAACTTTTATGGGCAGCTAGCTGGCTCTATCATGCTACGGATGATGATTCTTACCTTAAGTATGTGACTGGTCAAAATGGAGAAGATTATGCACAATGGGGAAGTCCAACCTGGTTCAGTTGGGACAACAAGCTTGCTGGAACTCAGGTATCTTTCACTAAATCACTAATAAGGAATATGTTTGATTTTTAATAACTGAATACAATCACTAGATGTTATAAATGTTGCTATAGAAAAAGGATTATGCTTGAGCAATAACTCTATGTTCTTGGTGCAGGTTTTGTTATCCAGATTAAGCTTCTTTAAGGCAAAGGACATTTCAAGCTCATACGGCTCTGGCCTACAAAATTACAGGAAATCAGCTGAGGCTGTAATGTGTGGCCTTCTTCCAGATTCTCCAACAGCCACACAAAGCAGAACAGATAGTAATTTCCATCTCTAATGCTATATTATTGGATACTTGATGGTAGTAGCAAGGGAGCGACACTACCATTAGAGGAAACTATTGAAATACTTCTTTTTTTCTCTCTTTCTTTTTCTGCTGCTATGTCTTCTCTAATCCCCGTTTCATGTGGTTTAATTTCTCTTCAATACAGAGGGCCTCATATGGGTCAGTGAGTGGAACGCTCTGCAGCATCCTGTTGCTTCTGCATTCTTGGCTGCTATTTACAGTGACTACATGCTTACATCACAGACCGCAAAACTAAAATGTGATTCCAGTTCCTATAGCCCATTAGATCTTCGAGACTTTGCCAAATCTCAGGTACATATCCATTATTATTTGCACAGATATCCATCCCAGAGTAATTGATGCGTGTCCATATTGAAAATCTCATGACACTTGCAGGCTGACTACGTACTGGGGAAGAACCCTATGCATATGAGTTTTCTAGTGGGATATGGAGATAAATACCCGCAATTTGTACATCACAGGGGTGCTTCGATTCCTGCTGATGCAAAAACTGGCTGCAAAGATGGCTTCCAGTGGCTCGACTCAGCTGATCCTAATCCCAATGTTGCTACTGGAGCACTTGTTGGTGGACCATTCTTGAATGAGACTTTTATTGATTCCAGGAACAATTCTATGCAAACAGAACCAAGCACATATAACAGTGCTGTAATAGTTGGCCTGTTATCGAGTTTAGTCACCACATCTTCTATCGCTCAATCTCTTAAGTAAGCTGTAGTTCCTCGCCATCCTCAATTCTACTTAAAAATGGATGAAAAAGATTGGTGCTTAATGTAGCATATTATATTTGTATCATTATGTTTGTTTGTATGAGTGTAAACTTGTGGCTTTTGGATAGGTTAGTCGTTTGTGTATGTAAAGTTTGATTTGGCATTATTAGCGCATTAATTGAGCTTCTTTTTGTAGTGGTGCACGTTTGTAGAACGTATCTTCTACATTTTGTTTACAAAAAATCGTATGGTGATCACCGTATAGTGGTGATCCTTGGTTGCATTAAATTGCACGAAAAATCTGCGTCACAAATCTTGGAACATTCTACATGACTTTGCCATCAAAGATTAAGATACCTTGTAAGTTGTAAGTTGTAACTACACGGCTAAGCTAGATCCGTTATTGCCTATGATGCACGGACATGGGACATGCTGACACGCGAATTTTAAAATATTATAAGACACGGGGACACGCATACATATAAAGTATAAAGTATTTTTTTGACAAATCGTAGTGATATTTTGATATTTTATTGATATTAAAATATAAATGAATTTTTTTAATTATTTTTAATGTCTTATTTTAATTATATTAAGTATTTAAAATATTTTTTATTTTAATAAATAATAATATATACTATATCTAAATTTATTTCAAGAATATATGTTAAAAATAAGATTGAACACGCTAACACGTGATGGTATTTAGGTGTGTCCAAGCGTGTCCAAAGAAAAATTTTTTACTTTTTATTAAGACACATCCGAAATGTATCTGACACGCAAACACAACAACTCAGCGAAATGTCCGTACTTCCTAAATTATTGCTAGTGGTGACACCAGAGAGATTCAGCTCGCAGTAAAAACTCTACATGCATTTTAAAGGAATACAAACAAATTGCTAGGGTAAAGGACTTTGGTCTTTTAGGGTTTATGTTTGAAAACAAAATCGTCTCAAGTATTTTTTAATTTGAGAAATATTTTTAATGTTTCAATAAATTTTTGAAATAATCATTCTGTTTAATGAGAAATGATAAATTGATAAGTTTAATTATCTTTCTAACTTTATAAAATTGACCCTTGTTAAAATTTTATCCAATTCATTAATATGTATTTCTCACTCTTTAACATCAATTGTATTCCTATTTTACCCACAACTATCAATTACAATATTATTAAATTATCAAATGTAGAAAAACTTGTTTTAATGAAACTTTACTGAGTATGATATTTAGTTTATATATCTGCATGTTTTACAAGAAAATTATGAAAACACAATTCTCTGAATTATTAGAATGTTAAAATGGACATGGCGAAGATTTTTAATTTTGTTCTATACATTAGATTATTACTTTATCCTTCTTTTATACATCTAGGATGAATTGAAATTTTGAATTTTTTTTCGATCATTGATTAAAGCTCTCCACCAGAAAATGGGAGAAGAGTTCAAGAAATCAACTTGAGCTTACAAAACAACAACGACGACTTACATCATACAAACAAAACTAACACCACATCACAAAACAAAACAAAAGCAAAATACCTCCTGTTCCTGCATAGTAAGCCGGGCTTGAGGTATAACTCGTCCTGTTCAAAGATTGAGTTCTCTTTTGCCTCATGTGAAAGAGATATACGCGGGTTTCAAGAGAAATGGTGGAGGCGGACCTGTAAAATACTCCGACGCTCAAGTTAATGAAAATAGAAAGTGAATATAATATTATTCAAAGTAAGTAGCGTATCTGTGACAGTCATTTATATTTATAAAGTTGTTTGTATTGTGTTTGGGGTGGTTATTAGTATATTCGAGGCTGTTTTAGGGAGCTTTAGCTAATCATCTAGTAACTGCCTTTTAGTGATCCAGTTTGAGTTTGTTTAGAGAGATTTGTAGAGAGATTCTTGCGGTGACATAGGGTTGGCGCCTGATTATTTGACTTTGTTTGGATTTCGAGTTTATAGGTTCCTCTTTAAATCGAGTTATAACTAGCGGATCACCTCCTAATTTAACAAGACAAATCCAAATGACCTTATGACCTCGCCATCAAGAATATCAGACACAATAAAAACAATAAATTACGAAGAAGGCCCATATCAAAAATATTAAAAGATTAATTAAACACAACATTTTTAAATGTTGAACTCTTCTCGCTCATACCTTATATTAAGATTTTGAACCTGATTATTTAAAAAAATGAATATTATTATTTTTAATATTTTATTAAAATTGATTATTTAATAATATTGTAATTGATAATTATGGAAAAAATAGGCACAAAAAATTAATAATAATAAGAAAAAATACACATTTGGATATAATTTTGATAAGTGTTAATTTTGTAGAATTAGAAGGATAATTAGGCCTACTAATTAGTCCTCTCAGTCATTTTTCCTGTTAAAACTATGAGTTTTAGGACAAAATTATTCCTAATAAAAGTTAGTCATGAAACAGAAAAGGACAATGTTAATTATAAAGTTAAAAATGTTATGGCTTTCAGTGGGAGTTGAAACTTGCAAATCAGTTATATAAAATTTTATAGTCAATCGAATTAACAACAGAAAAAAAAAAAGACAAAGTTATGTGAAAGTGTGACTAAAAAAATATTTGTTTTACTAATTCTTTTGTGTACATCTTACCGACAGAAACACTTTCCGCGAGATTATATCTAGCTTCACTAAAGTCATACGAAGGGGTGGGTCGCAAATTGCAATGAGTTTGAAGGGGTGATAGTAATAGCGTGATGGTTAGGGTGGAATGAAGGGTTTATTATTTTCTTTTTTTTTTTATATTTTGTAGTTGGACAAATTGGATTGACTTTCAAAAACTTATTACAATGTTAAAAATATTTTTAAAATAAAAACTGTTGAATACGAATTTTTTTTTTGGTTCACGAATACGATTTGAGTTATTATTGCTTTTCATTAGGTAAAAAGTACCATCAAGCATAAATTAAATCAGCCTAATTATACATACAAATAATTTTGTATTTAAATTTAATTAAATTAGTCTAAACTTGACAAAAATTACTTTCATCACACTAGCGTGTATCATACACATGTTCTAATAATACAATTTCTTCGTCTTCATCTTTTTCTTTTATTTTTTCGTTTTCTCCTCCTCCTCCTCCTTTTAAATTTGCACACGTAGGTTTTTTCTTTTTCCTTATCGTAGTCATCAATAATACCAACATTTTATTAATAAAAACCAACATTTTGAATTGAACTTAAATTTATATAATGGACAATATTCGGTTCATTTAGTATTATACAGTGGTTTCGCTTTGATAATATTTTCGGTTCATTTTAGACGCAGGTGTTTCTGAATTCAAATTTATATAATGAACAAATATTCAGTTCATTTAGTATTATACAATGGTTTCACTTTAATAATATTTTTGGTTTATTTGCAGTTCAAGTGTGTTGTCGATGAATAATTTGTCCCAATAGTTGGAATGTCTTTCAAGACAAATGAATGGAATGGAATGAAATCTAATACAATTGAATAAAGTGATGATAAATAATTTTATTCTTTTTTGCTAAAAAAATACTCAATCATTAAACAAAAACACATCGAATTCATTTTTAGATCCAAATGAATCTCAATTAAACTAAGAAATAAACCAAAATTACTTAATAAATAAAAAATTTGATCCACACTTATTAGCTATATATCAAGTGAACCTCAATTAACACACAAATCAACCGAAATAAATTAAGAAATGAACCGAAATTATTTAATAATGGCAACAGAGAAAATCCGAACTAATAAAGATGTTTGCAAAATGTTTGGTATTATTGGTGATGACAATAATGAAAAAGAAAAAGAAGAAGACGCAACATTGATGAAGAAGAAGAACCTGCGATGCGCAAATTTAGAAGAAAAAGAAGAAGAAAGAGAAGGAGAAGGAGAAGAAGAAGGAGAAAGAGAAGGAGAAAGAAGCTCGTAATTTTAAGATTAGATTTTGTTAAGTATTTTATTTGGATGTAAAACTTTATTCAAATTTAATGAGTTTAGCTAACATGTGTTTTAAGTTTATTATTAGTAAAATATTTTAAATATTTTTATTTAATGAATACAAAACAATTATATTAAAAATTTAAATTTTTTATATTTTTAATAAAAAAATTTTAATTTGTAAATTTAACATCTATCTTTAAAACACATATTAACTAATTAAATTCATTAAGTATTAATACTCAAATTTGTCTCTAAAAAATTAATTATTTTTTAAATTAATTTTTAAAAAAATTTATTAATCGAATTAGTCCCTAAAAAATATAACTGTAAGTCAAATCGTTTCTTTCATTAATTAATTAAATAACATATTATGTTAAGTATCACATAATATAATGATTGTCATAAAATAATAGGTCATAAAAATTTAAGATATGATATATCAATTAATTATTCTGTAATATGTAGTACTTAACATGATATATTATTGTTCAACTGAAAAAATGATTAATAATTATATTTTTAAAGGACTAATATGATTAAAAAAAAAATTTAAAACACAAATTCAAAAAATTAGTTATAAACAAATTTGAGTATTAACTATGAATTTGAGGACTTGAATCATGGTCATCTTTAAATAGTTTTTGTTAATTAAATAAATTTTAATTTTTTATTTATTATATTTATATTAATAACTTAAATTAAAAATTAAAAATTTAATATTTAAAATTTAAAATTTAAGATTTAAAAGATTTAAGATTTAACGTAAAAAGCGCTAGCTCTTTATTTTCTTCGGAGTAAAGTAAAGAATCGAAGTGAACTGATCTGAAAGCCTAACGAGAGAACTAGACGAGAATGTTTACTTGCAGGTTGAACACCAGGTGTTTGGAGAAAGTTTCATGTGGGAGGCCCCATATTGTTTTAGAATTTCAGCCGTGTCCACGTTTCAGTACATGATATTCACCTAACTTTCAAAGACGTCAATGATTTTGTTTCAGAAACTAAGTACACACATACTTTCAATGGCCTTTGGGCAATATTCAAAAGCACCACTTTGTTTTACGGGGAAAATAATGTGAATGTGAAAGTTGAATCTAACTTGGGAAGAGTTGGAAACTAGAACTGAACTAGATAGTAGCAAAACACACATGTGAAAGTAACGAAAAACCTGCGCAAATGCAATGGATTCAATTACTTTAAATATGCTTTTTGGTGGGTCATCAATCATCAATTCCTTATTATGTCACTAAGTTCGCTAATCAATATTTAATTAGCGTTACTTCTTTTGGTTTTCTCTTTAATCCTTTTGACCGAAGATAAAGGAGAGTGAAATGATGGATGGGATGCACACAATAAAAGACGAGCCAAGCTTCAACATTATTAATTCCCACCGCTGCCAGATGGCAAATGCCAGTGGACAAATTTTATCAACCGAGCTGATGCTTATCCAATGCCTAAAAGATAAAAAAGAAAACTTGGAATAAAGGGCAATAATCAAAAGGTATTTTCAAACGTTAATATTTTAAAGACAATAAAAAATATTTAAATTTATTTTATTTAATATTTATTAATTTTTAGAATGATTTAACTGTGATCTTTTATTATCTTCTTAACATTTCCTTATTTTTAAATTACCAACTTTCCATAAATAAATTGTAATCAACTAATCATAGCACCCTTCCAACCTCCCTCCAAATGCAAGTTCCAGGTTCCTACTTCCTACCTTACCAATATCACCATTGCCTCCTGTAGGGCCACCATTAATTTTCATTTCTTTTTCATCTAAGAATGGAATATGGGAATAAATTCTCTCAAATTCGACTAATTATATTAATTTAGGTATGGTTTTGATAATGTAATCAAATTGGCCTATTAATTGAAAATTAATTATTAGATCGATTTAATTCAGATAAAAAAATTAATTAAAAGTCGATTAAAAAATGGATTAGTCGGTACAATATTTTAGCTGTTAATCAAGTTAAAATAATAATTATTTTTAAAAATATATTTTATTATATTCGACTCAACTAAAATTAAAACTCATTTAAATTTTAATCTTTTAAACCTCTAATTTTATAATTCAATAATCAATTTAATTTTAAAAACTTTAAATTTAGATAACAACTCATATATAACTATTCTTTTATATATAAAAATAATAATTAAAAAATATTAAATAATAATTTAATTAAATATATTAAATTATCTAATAATTTTTAACGGTCAAATTTATATTAATACAATGTTATATACTTTTTTTATCAATAATTTGTTTTTCTTTATTTTGTGTCTATTTTGGAATTTAAAACTCTTGATGAAAGAATCCAAACACTTATCACCTCAACCAATCACACGTGGGCAATAATTCTCAATTCAATTAAGGAAACGCCGTGGTGAGGGGAGTTCTCAGGGGTGGGCCAATGGGCCCAGGACACTTATCTGCAGACATCACAAGCTCTCATGAGGTGTGGGGACACCGGACATTTACCTTTTAATTTGTGTCTTTCTCATACACACGAGGCACCCTTTCTGAGTACGGTCAAGGACAGGTGCCCTTTCTTCGGTTACATTCATGCATCTGAATCTGAAAAAGAATCATCAACACCTTACCATTAGAGATTAGACTATGTTCCCAACTACTAGCTCCTACTTCTAGTTTTAGCTTTAGCTGTAATTATGGTAATAATGTCCATCTCACTTCTCTTTGGGAATAAACATGATGATACACGCGGGTTTTTAGTTACCGAATCCAGAAATTTTAAGTAGTAAAAATACACATATAACAGATAAAAATAACAAAAAGTTTTACATAAACATATTGAATATATATAATTAAATAATATAAAAATATTAAATATTTGATAATATTTTTATTCATATTATTATATTATCTATATTTAAATTTAGTATTAAATATTAAATATATAAATATGATATTAGCTAAGATAGTAGATTGATTTTTTTAACCAACAAATTTTTTATTTGAGTATTGAAAATAGTAAAACACGTTTTTTTATAAATTATTTGTGATGTATAATATTTTAAAAAATACACTAAATTTTTTATATCTCTATTATATATTTTATAAATTACGTAATAATTATTCAACCATTTAATAAAAAAGATTAAATTTTTATTTGCTGTGAAAGATCAAGCTAAGAGGTGGTTAAATAACCAACTCACAGCAAGCATAAGAACATGGAAACAGCTGTCAGAAAAATTTCTCAATCAATATTTTCCTCCTAAAAGGATGACACAGGTAAGGCTGGACATCCAAGACTTCAAACAAGAGAATAATGAATCTCTTTATGATGCCTGGGAGAGGTACAAAGAGATGCTAAGGAAATGTCCCTCTGAAATATTTTCAGAGTGGGTGCAATTAGACATCTTCTACTACGGGCTTACAGAAAAAGCTTAGATATCTCTAGACCACTCAACTGGTAGATTTATACACATGAAAAAGACGATTGAAGAGGCTCAAGAGCTCATAGATACGGTTGCTAGAAATCAGCATCTGTACTTAAATAGTGAGTCCTCCATGAAAGAAGAAGCTAAGGCAGTATTAACTGACTTTAGTCCTCAGGAACAAGTTACTGAACTCAATCAGCAACTATCTTCTATAACAAGACAGTTAGCAGAATTTAAGGAGATGCTACAAGAAACCAAAAATACTAATAAGGATATGGAATCACAATTGAATCAGACAAAATAGCAGTTATCAAAATAGATAACAGAAGAGTGCCAAGCAGTTCAGTTAAGAAGTGGAAAAACATTAAATACCTCAACTCAAAGAATCAGAAAGCCAAGAAAAGTACAACTGACAGAGGATGAGCAAACTACTACCCAAAATCCCTCTGAGGACAGTAAGATCCCAGAGAGGAATGATTCTAGCGTTCAAATACCAGATAAGGGTAAAAAACTGGCGTTAAACACCCAGTTCTGGCGTTAAACGCCCAGTTCTGGCGTTCAAACGCCAGAAAAGGGTGAAAAGTTGGCGTTAAATGCCCATTGGGAGCCCAATTCTGGCGTTCAAACGCCAGAAAGGGGAGGGAATCTGGCGTTAAACGCACATCCAGCCCCCAAGCCTGGCGTTCAAACGCCAATGAGGGATCAGACACCTGCAAATGCTGATAGTAACCCCTCTAAGAAGGCTTTCCCAACCACCTTTGTAGGAAATAAACCTACAGCAACTAAGGTTGAAGAATACAAAGCTAAGATGCCTTATCCTCAGAAACTCCTCCAAGCAGAACAGGATAAACAATTTGCCCGTTTTGCAGACTATCTCAGGACTCTTGAAATCAAGATTCCGTTTGCAGAGGCACTTGAACAAATACCCTCTTATACTAAGTTCATGAAAGAGATCTTAAGTCATAAGAAGGATTAGAGGGAAACTAAAAAACTCTTCCTCACTGAAGAATGCAGTGCAGTCATTTTAAAGAGCTTACCAGAGAAGTTTAAGGATCCTGGGAGTTTCATGATACCATGCACATTAGAGGGCACTTGTACCAAGACAGCTTTATGTGATCTTGGGGCAAGTATCAACCTAATCCCTGCATCCACTATCAGAAAGCTTGGCTTGACTAAAGAGGTCAAACTAACCCGGATCTATCTTCAACTTGCTGATGGCTCCATTAAATATCCATCAGGCATAATTGAGGACATGATTGTCAAGGTTGGGCCATTCACCTTTCCCACTGACTTTGTGGTGCTAGAAATGGAGGAGCACAAGAGTGCAACTCTCATTCTAGGAAGGCCTTTCCTAGCAACTGGATGAACCCTCATTGATGTCCAAAAAGGGAAGGTGACCCTGAGAGTCAATGAGAACGAGTTTAAGTTAAATGCTATCAAAACTATGCAGCATCCAGACACCTCAAAAGACTGCATGAGCCTTGATATTATTGACTCCCTGGTAGAGGAGATCAATATGTGGTGCATGAAATTGTGATCATCAATGGCGCCATCAACATGGTACGCACAATTGCAATCTCAACTCTTTATCACAACTTCGCACAACTAACCAGCAAGTGTACTGGGTCGTCCAAGTAATAAACCTTACGCGAGTAAGGGTCGACCCCACAGAGATTGTTGGTATGAAGCAAGCTATGGTCACCTTGTAAATCTTAGTCAGGCAGACTCAAATGGGTATAGATGATGAATAAAACATAAAGATAAAGATAGAGATACTTATGCAATTCATTGGTGAGAACTTCAGATAAGCGAATGAAGATGCTTTGTCCCTTCCGTCTTTCTGCTTTCCTACTGTCTTCATCCAATCCTTCTTACTCCTTTCCATGGCAAGCTGTATGCAAGGGTTTCACCGTTGTCAGTGGCTACCTCCCATCCTCTCAGTGGAAATGTTCAACGCACCCTGTCACGGCACGGCTATCCAGCTGTCGGTTCTCGATCATGTCGGAATAGAATCCAGTGATTCTTTTGCGTCTGTCATTAACGCCCCACAATCGCGAGTTTGAAGCTCGTCACAGTCATTCAATCATTGAATCCTACTCAGAATACCACAGACAAAGTTTAGACCTTCCGGATTCTCTTGAATGCCGCCATCAATTCTAGCTTATACCACGAAGACTCTGATCTCACGGAATGGCTGGCTCGATTGTCAGGCGAGCGCTCGGTTGTCAGGCGATCAACCATGCGTCGTGTATCAGGAATCCAAGAGATATTCACCCAATCTAAGGTAGAACGGAGGTGGTTGTCAGTCACACGTTCATAGGTGAGAATGATGATGAGTGTCACGGATCATCACATTCATCAAGTTGAAGAACAAGTGATATCTTGGAACAAGAACAAGCTGAATTGAATAGAAGAACAATAGTAATTGCATTAATACTCGAGGTACAGCAGAGCTCCACACCTTAATCTATGGTGTGTAGAAACTCCACCGTTGAAAATACATAAGAACAAGGTCTAGGCATGGCCGTGAGGCCAGCCTCCCAATGATCTAAGATAGCATAAAACTACTCAAAGATAGCTACCAAGATGTCAAATACAATAGTAAAAGGTCCTATTTATAGGGAACTAGTAGCTTAAGAATTACAAAAATGAGTAAATGACATAAAAATCCACTTTCGGTCCCACTTGGTGTGTGCTTGGGCTGAGCAATGAAGCATTTTCGTGTAGAGACTTCTCTTGGAGTTAAACGCCAGCTTTTGTGCCAGTTTGGGCCTTTAACTCCCACTTTGGTGCCAGTTCCGGCGTTTAACGCTGGAAATTCTGAAGGTGACTTTGAACGCCGGTTTGGGCCATCAAATCTTGGGCAAAGTATGGACTATCATATATTGCTGGAAAGCTCAGGATGTCTACTTTCCAACGCCGTTAAGAGCGCGCCAATTGGGCTTCTGTAGCTCCAGAAAATCCACTTCGAGTGCAGAGAGGTCAGAATCCAACAGCATCTGCAGTCCTTTTCAGCCTCTGAATCAGATTTTTGCTCAGGTCCCTCAATTTCAGCCAGAAAATACCTGAAATCACAGAAAAATACACAAACTCATAGTAAAGTCCAGAAAAGTGAATTTTAACTAAAAACTAATAAAAATATACTAAAAACTAACTAAAATATACTAGAAACATACTAAAAACAATGCCGAAAAGCGTACAAATTATCCGCTCATCACAACACCAAACTTAAATTGTTGCTTGTCCCCAAGCAACTGAAAATCAAATAAGATAAAAAGAAGATAATATGCAATGAACTCCAAAAACATCTATGAAGATCAGTATTAATTAGATGAGCGGGGCTTTTAACTTTTTGCCTCTGAACAGTTTTGGCATCTCACTTTATCCTTTGAAATTCAGAATGATTGGCTTCTTTAGGAACTCAGAATCCAGATAGTGTTATTGATTCTCCTAGTTAAGTATGATGATTCTTGAACACAGCTACTTTATGAGTCTTGGCCGTGGCCCAAAGCACTCTGTCTTCCAGTATTACCACCGGATACATACATGCCACAGACACATAATTGGGTGAACCTTTTCAGATTGTGACTCAGCTTTGCTAGAGTCCCCAATTAGAGGTGTCCAGGGTTCTTAAGCACACTCTTTTTGCCTTGGATCACAACTTTATTTCTTTCTTTTTCTTTCTTTTTCTCTTTCTCCTTTTTTTTCGTTTTTTTTTTCACTTCTTTTTTTTTTGTATTCACTGCTTTTTCTTGCTTCAAGAATCATTTTTATGATCTTTCAGATCCTCAGTAACATGTCTCCTTTTTCATCATTCTTTCAAGAGCCAACAACTTTAACATTCATGAACCACAAATTCAAAAGACATATGTACTATTTAAGCATACATTCAGAAAACAAAAGCATTGCCACCACATCAAAATAATTAATCTGTTATAAAATCTGAAATTCATGCAATTCTTCTCTTTTTCAGTTAAGAACTTTTTTCATTTAAGAAAGGTGATGGATTCATAGGACATTCATAACTTTAAGGCATAGACACTAAGACACTAATGATCATAAGACACAAACATAGATAAACATAAGCATGATTTTTCGAAAAACAAGAAAGTAAAGAACAAGGAGATTAAAGAACGGGTCCACCTTAGTGATGGCGGCTTGTTCTTCCTCTTGAAGGTCTTATGGAGTGCTTGAACTCCTCAATGTCTCTTTCTTGCCTTTGTTGCTCATCTCTCATGATTCTTTGATCTTCTCTAATTTCATGGAGGAGAATGGACTGTTCTTGGTGCTCCACCCTTAGTTGTCCCATGTTGGAACTCAATTCTTCTAGGGAGGTGTTGATTTGCTCCCAATAGTTTTGTGGAGGAAAGTGCATCCCTTGAGGCATCTCAGGGATTTCATGATGAGAGGGGTCTGTTGTTTGCTCCATCCTTTTCTTAGTGATGGGCTTGTCCTCATCAATGAGGATGTCTCCTTCTATGTCAACTCCTACTGAATAACAGAGGTGACAAATGAGATGAGAAAAGGCTAACCTTGCCAAGGTAGAGGACTTGTCCGCCACCTTATAGAGTTCTTGGGCTATAACCTCATGAACTTCTACTTCTTCTCCAATCATGATGCTATGGATCATGATGGCCCGGTCTAGAGTAACTTCGGACCGGTTGCTAGTGGGAATGATTGAGCGTTGGATAAACTCCAACCATCCCCTAGCCACGGGCTTGAGGTCATGCCTTCTCAATTGAACCGGCTTCCCTCTTGAATCTCTCTTCCATTGGGCGCCCTCTTCACAAATGACTGTGAGGACTTGGTCCAACCTTTGATCAAAGTTGACCCTTCTAATGTAAGGGTGTTCATCTCCTTGCATCATGGGCAAGTTGAATGCCAACCTTACATTTTCCGGACTAAAATCTAAGTATTTCCCCCGAACCATTGTGAGCCAATTCTTTGGGTCCGGGTTCACACTTTGATCATGGTTCTTGGTGATCCATGCATTGGCATAGAACTCTTGAACCATCAAGATTCCGACTTGTTGAATGGGGTTGGTAAGAACTTTCCAACCTCTTCTTCGAATCTCATGTCGGATCTCCGGATATTCACTCTTTTTGAGTTTGAAAGGGACCTCGGGGATCACCTTCTTCAAGGCCACAACTTCATAGAAGTGGTCTTGATGCACCATTGAGATGAATCTCTCCATCTCCCATGACTCGGAGGTGGAAGCTTTTGCCTTCCCTTTCCTCTTTCTAGAGGTTTCTCTGGCCTTAGATGCCATAAATGGTTATGAAAAAACAAAAAGCAATGCTTTTACCACACCAAACTTAAAAGGTTTGCTCGTCCTCGAGCAAAAGAAGAAAGAATAGAGTAGAAGAAGAAGAAAATGGAGGAGATGGAGGAGGCGTATGTTTCGGCCAAAGGGGGAGAAGTAGTGTTTAGGTTGTGTGAAAATGAAGGAGTGAAGATGGGTTTATATAGAGTGAAGAGAGGGGTAGGTTTCGGCTATGGGGGGGTGGGTTTGGGAGGGAAAGTGGTTTGAATTTGAATGGTGAGGTAGGTGGGGTTTTATGAAGGATGGATGTGAGTGGTGAAGAGAAAGATGGGATTTGATAGGTGAAGGGTTTTTGGGGAAGAGGTATTGAGGTGATTGGTGAATGGGTGAAGAAGAAAGAGGGTGGTGGGGTAGGTGGGAATCCTGTGGGGTCCACAGATCCTTAGGTGTCAAGGAAAAGTCATCCCTGCACCAAATGGCATGCAAAAATGCATTCTGAGCCAATTCTGGCATTAAACGCTGGGCTGGTGCCCATTTCTGGCGTTAAACGCCCAGAATGGTGCCAGACTGGGCGTTGAACGCCCATCTGCTAGCCTTACTGGCATTTAAATGCCAGTAGGTTCTTCCTCCAGGGTGTGTTGTTTTTCTTCATATTTTTCATTCTGTTTTTGCTTTTTCAATTGACTTTGTGACTTCTCATGATCATCAACCTACAGAAAACATAAAATAACAAAGAAAAATAGATAAAATATAACATTAGGTTGCCTCCCAACAAGCGCTTCTTTAATGTCAGTAGCTTGACAGAGGGCTCTCATGGAGCCTCACAGATACTCAGAGCAATGTTGGAACCTCCCAACACCAAACTTAGAGTTTGAATGTGGGGGTTCAACACCAAACTTAGAAGTTGGTTGTGGCCTCCCAACACCAAACTTAGAGTTTGACTGTGGGGGCTCTGTTTGACTCTGTTTTGAGAGAAGCTCTTCATGCTTCCTCTCCATGGTGACAGAGGGATATCCTTGAGCCTTAAACACGAAGGATTCTTCATTTACTTGAATGATCAATTCTCCTCTGTCCACATCAATCACAGCCTTTGCTGTGGCTAAGAAGGGTCTGCCAAGGATGATAGATTCATCCATGCACCTCCCAGTCTCTAGGACTATGAAATCAGCAGGGATGTAATGGTCTTCAATCTTAACCAGAACATCCTCTACAAGTCCATAAGCTTATTTTCTTTAATTGTCTGCCATCTCTAGTGAGATTCTTGCAGCTTGTACCTCAAAGATCCCTAGCTTCTCCATTACAGAGAGAGGCATGGGGTTTACACTTGACCCTAAGTCACACAGAGCCTTCTTGAAGGTCATGGTGCCAATGGTACAAGGTATTGAAAACTTCCCAGGATCCTGTCTCTTTTGAGGTAATCTCTGCCTAGACAAGTCATCCAGTTCTTTGGTGAGCAAAGGAGGTTCATTCTCCCAAGTCTCATTACCAAATAACTTGTCATTTAGCTTTATGATTGCTCCAAGGTATTTAGCAACTTGCTCTTCAGTGACATACTCATCCTCTTCAGAGGAAGAATACTCATCAGAGCTCATGAAAGGCAGAAGTAAGTCCAATAGAATCTCTATGGTCTCATTTTGAGCCTCAGATTCCCATGGTTCCTCATTAGGGAACTCATTGGAGGCTAGTGGATGTCCATTGAGGTCTTCCTCAGTGGCGTTCACTGCCTCTTCCTCCTTTCCAAGTTCGGCCATGTTGATGGCCTTGCACTCTCCTTTTGGATTTTCTTCCGTATTGCTTGGAAGAGTACTAGGAGAGAGTTCAGTAATTTTCTTGCTCAGCTGTCCCACTTGTGCCTCCAAGTTTCTAATGGAGGATCTTGTTTCATTCATGAAACTTTGAGTGGTTTTGATTAGATCAGAAACCATGGTTACTAAGTCAGAGGGGTTCTGCTTAGAATTCTCTGTCTGTTGCTGAGAAGATGATGGAAAAGGCTTGCCATTGCTAAACCTGTTTCTTCCACCATTATTGTTGTTGAAACCTTGTTGAGGTCTCTGTTGATCCTTCCATGAGAAATTTGGATGATTTCTCCATGAAGAATTATAGGTGTTTCCATAGGGTTCGCCCATGTAATTCACCTCTTCCATTGAAGGGTTCTCAGGATCATAAGCTTCTTCTTCAGATGAAGCATCCTTAGTACTGCTTGGTGCATTTTGCATTCCAGACAGACTTTGAGAAATCAAATTGACTTGTTGAGTCAATATCTTGTTCTGAGCCAATATGGCATTCAGAGTATCAATCTCAAGAACTCCTTTCTTCTGATTTGTCCCATTGTTCACAGGATTCCTTTCAGAAGTGTACATGAATTGGTTATTTGCAACCATTTCAATTAGTTCTTGAGCTTCTGTAGGCGTCTTCTTCAGATGAAGAGATCCTCCAGTAGAGCTATCCAAAGACATCTTGGACAGTTCAGACAGACCATCATAGAAAATACCTATGATGCTCCATTCAGAAAGCATATCAGAGAGACACTTTCTGATTAATTGTTTGTATCTTTCCCAAGCTTCATAGAGGGATTCTCCTTCCTTCTGTTTGAAGGTTTGGACTTCCACTCTAAGCTTACTCAATTTTTGAGGTGGAAAGAACTTTGCCAAGAAGGCATTGACTAGCTTTTCCCAAGAGTTCAGGCTTTCTTTAGGTTGTGAGTCCAACCATATCCTAGCTCTGTCTCTTACAGCAAAAGGGAATAGCATAAGTCTGTAGACCTCAGGATCAACCCCATTAGTCTTGACAGTGTCACAGATTTGCAATAATTCAGCTAAGAACTGATGAGGGTCTTCCAATGGAAGTCCATGGAACTTGCAATTCTGTTGCATTAGAGAAACTAATTGAGGCTTAAGCTCAAAGTTGTTTGCTCTAATGGCAGGGATAGAGATGATTCTCCCATAGAAGTCGGGAGTAGGTGCAGTAAAGTCACCCAGCACCTTCCTTGCATTGTTGGCATTGTTGTTATTTTCGGCTGCCATGTCTTCTTCTTCTCTGAAGATTTCTGTTAGGTCCTCTACAGAGAGTTGTGCCTTAGCTTCTCTTAGCTTTCGCTTCAAGGTCCTTTCAGGTTCAGGGTCAGCGTCAACAAGAATGCTTTTGTTTTTGCTCCTGCTCATATGAAAGAGAAGAGAACAAGAAAGTATGGAATCCTCTATGTTACAGTATAGAGATTCCTTGAGGTGTCAGAGGAACAGAAAAATAGAAGGAAGAGATAGAAGAATTCGAACTTAGTGAGATAGAGTTCGAATTGTGCATTGAGGAGGAGTAGTACTCCATAAATAGAAGGATGTGAGAAGAGAGGGAGAGTTTTTTTTTCGAAAATTAATTAGAAAGATTTTAAAATCATTTTGAAAAAGATTTTGAAGAAGATATGATTGAAAACTTTTTTGAAAAAGATGTGATTAAAAAGATATGATTGAAAAAGTTATGGTTTTAAAAAGATATGATTTGAAAAACAATTTAAAAAGATTTGATTTTTAAAAAAAATAATGACTTGGCTAACAAGAAAAGATATGATTCAAACATTAAACCTTTCTCAACAGAAAAGGCAACATACTTGAAATGTTGAACCAAATCATTAATTGATAGCAAGTATTTTTGAAAAAGGAAAGAAATTGATTTTGAAAAAGATTTGATTGAAAAGATATGATTTGAAAAAGATTTGATTTTGAAAAATTTTGAAAACCTGAAAAAAATTTGCATTAAAAACAAAATCTTCCCTCTTGTGCCATCCTGGCGTTAAACTCCCAGAATGGTGCACATTCTGGCGTTTAACGCCCAATGCACTACCCTTTTGGGCGTTAAACGCCCAGCCAAGCACCCTGGCTGGCGTTTAAACGCCAGTTTTCCTTCTTCACTGGGCGTTTCGAACGCCCAGCTTTTTCTGTATAATTCCTCTGCTGCATGTACTGAATCTTCAGTTCTCTGTATTATTGACTTGAAAATAGAACCAAGATCAAATAAACAATGCATGCAAGACACCAAACTTAAAATAAGACACTGGACTCAAACAAGAAACATAGAGTATTTTTTTATTTTTATGATTTTGTAAATTTTTTTGTTTTTTTTATGCTTTTTCGAAAATTATATGAAAAAAGAAAATAAAGGTTTCAGAATTCTTAATTAGAATTCCAGGAATCATTGCAATGCTAGTCTAAGACTCCGGTCCAGGAATTAGACATGGCTTCACAGCCAGCCAAGCTTTCAAAGAAAGCTCCGGTCCAAAACACTAGACATGGCCAATGGCCAGCCAAGCCTCAACAGATCATTGCTCCAACAGCAAGATTGATAGAAATCAACAAGCTATTGTGATGATAAGTTGAAACCTCGGTCCAATAAGATTAGACATGGCTTCACAGCCAGCCAGACTTCAACAGATCATCATGAAACTCTAGAATTCATTATTAAAGAAATTCTGAAAAAAAATAAAATACCTAATCTAAGCAACAAGATGAGCCGTCAGTTGTCCATACTCAACAATCCCCGGCAACGGCGCCAAAAACTTTGTGCACGAAATTGTGATCATCAATGGCGCCATCAACATGGTACGCACAATTACAATCTCAACTCTTTATCACAACTTCGCACAACTAACCAGCAAGTGTACTGGGTCGTCCAAGTAATAAACCTTACGCGAGTAAGGGTCGATCCCACAGAGATTGTTGGTATGAAGCAAGCTATGGTCACCTTGTAAATCTTAGTCAGGCAGACTCAAATGGGTATAGATGATGAATAAAACATAAAGATAAAGATAGAGATACTTATGCAATTCATTGGTGAAAACTTCAGATAAGCGAATGGAGATGCTTTGTCCCTTCCGTCTTTCTGCTTTCCTAATGTCTTCATCCAATCCTTCTTACTCCTTTCCATGGCAAGCTGTATGCAAGGGTTTCACCGTTGTCAGTGGCTACCTCCCATCCTCTCAGTGGAAATGTTCAACGCACCCTGTCACGGCACGGTTATCCAACTGTCGGTTCTCGATCATGTCGGAATAGAATCCAGTGATTCTTTTGCGTCTGTCATTAACGCCCCACAATCGCGAGTTTGAAGCTCGTCACAGTCATTCAATCATTGAATCCTACTCAGAATACCACAGACAAGGTTTAGACCTTCCAGATTCTCTTGAATGCCGCTATCAATTCTAGCTTATACCACGAAGACTATGATCTCACGGAATGGCTGGCTCGGTTGTCAGGCGAGCGCTCGGTTGTCAGGCGATCAACCATGCGTCGTGTATCAGGAATCCAAGAGATATTCACCTAATCTAAGGTAGAACAAAGGTGGTTGTCAGTCACACGTTCATAGGTGAGAATGATGATGAGTGTCACGGATCATCACATTCATCAAGTTGAAGAACAAGTGATATCTTGGAACAAGAACAAGCTGAATTGAATAGAAGAACAATAGTAATTGCATTAATACTCGAGGTACAGCAGAGCTCCACACCTTAATCTATGGTGTGTAGAAACTCCACCGTTGAAAATACATAAGAACAAGGTCTAGGCATGGCCGTGAGGCCAGCCTCCCAATGATCTAAGATAGCATAAAACTACTCAAAGATAGCTACCAAGATGTCAAATACAATAGTAAAAGGTCCTATTTATAGGGAACTAGTAGCTTAAGAATTACAAAAATGAGTAAATGACATAAAAATCCACTTCCGGGCCCACTTGGTGTGTGCTTGGGCTGAGCAATGAAGCATTTTCGTGTAGAGACTTCTCTTGGAGTTAAACGCCAGCTTTTGTGCCAGTTTGGGCGTTTAACTCCCACTTTGGTGCCAGTTCCGGCGTTTAACGCTGGGAATTCTGAAGGTGACTTTGAACGCCGGTTTGGGCCATCAAATCTTGGGCAAAGTATGAACTATCATATATTGCTGGAAAGCCCAGAATGTCTACTTTCCAACGCCGTTGAGAGCGCGCCAATTGGGCTTCTGTAGCTCCAGAAAATCTACTTCGAGTGCAGGGAGGTCAGAATCCAACAGCATCTGCAGTCCTTTTCAGCCTCTGAATCAGATTTTTGCTCAGGTCCCTCAATTTCAGCCAGAAAATACCTGAAATCATAGAAAAACACACAAACTCATAGTAAAGTCCAGAAAAGTGAATTTTAACTAAAAACTAATAAAAATATACTAAAAACTAACTAAAATATACTAGAAACATACTAAAAATAATGCCAAAAAGCGTACAAATTATCCACTCATCAATATGGCTGAGAGTTTCGAATCAAAGCTAGAGGACATCTTTGAAGATGTTCAACCTGATTTGGAGAAACCAGAAGAAATAGAAAAGCTTCTGAAAACTCCTCAGGAAGATAATAAGCCTCCTAAACCCGAGCTCAAACCACTACCACCATCCCTGAAATATGCGTTTCTGGGAGAGGATGACACTTTTTCTGTAATCATAAGCTCTACTTTAAAGCCACAGGAAGAGAAAGCACTAATTCAGGTGCTAAGGACACACAAGACAACTCTTGGGTGGTCTATAAGTAATCTTAAAGGCATTAGCCCAGCCAGATGCATGCACAAGATCCTATTAGAGGATAATGCTAAGCCAGTGGTTCAACCACAGAGGCGGCTAAATCCACCCATGAAGGAGGTGGTGTAGAAAGAGGTCACTAAATTACTGAAGGCTAGGATTATTTATCCCATTTCTGATAGCCCCTGGGTGAGTCCTGTCCAAGTTGTCCCCAAGAAGGGAGGCATGACAGTGGTTCATAATGAAAAAAATGAACTGGTTCCTACAAGAATAGTTATAGGGTGGCGCATGTGTATTGACTACAGAAGGCTTAATACAGCCACCAAAAAGGATCATTTTCCTTTACCATTCATAGGCCAAATGCTAGAGAGACTAGCTGGTCATGATTACTACTGCTTTTTAGATGGCTATTCAGGTTACAACCAAATTGTAGTAGATCCACAGGACCAAGAAAAAACAGCATTCACATGTCCATCTGGAGTATTTGCCTACAGAAGGATGCCTTTTGGTCTGTGCAATGCACCTGCAATCTTTCAGAGGTGCATGCTCTCTATCTTCTCTGATATGGTAGAGAAATTTCTGGAAGTCTTCATGGATGACTTCTCAGTATTTGGAGACTCATTCAGCTCCTGCCTTGACCATCTAGCACTTGTTCTGAAAAGGTGCCAAGAGACTAACCTAGTTTTAAACTGGGAGAAATGTCACTTCATGGTGACTGAAGGAATTGTCCTTGGGCATAAAATAGTGTCATAAACGTCGAGCTGTAACGATTAAGTCGAATGCCAGTTTTTCTATCGTTAGGTATCTCGTCTCAGCATTCTGTAGGACTTTACTCACAAAATATTCTGGGTGTTGTTCCTTCTCTGTTTCTATTATAAGTACAGAACTGATTGTGTTAGTTGAAATTGAAAGGTATAGATATAGGGGTTTACCTTGTTGAGGTTTCTAAGGCATGGGTGGCAAACTGAGAAGAATTTTAAATTCAGTAAAAGCTCTTTCGCACTCATCCATCCAGGCAAACTTTTTGGCTTTCCTTAATGTGTTGAAGAAGTGGTATGATTTTGCAGTTGTTGCGGGCAGGAAACGTGACAAGACTATTAGGCGGCCTGTGAGTTATTGCACCTCCTTGACTGACCAAGGTGACTGCATCTATATTACAGCCAGACATTTGTCAGGGTTGGCCTCTATCCCCCTATGTGTTAGCAAGAATCCGAGGAATTTGCCTCCATGTGCTCCGAATGCGCATTTTTCTGGGTTTAATCTCATATTGTATTTTCTGAGTTGTTGGAATACCTTGTTAAGGTTGGCTTTATATTGTTTTTTGGAGGTTGATTTGACTACCATGTCATCAACATAAATTTTGATGTTTCGGTCAGTCTGGGAATTCTTGAAGACCTTGTCCATCAATCGCTAGTAAGTAGTCCCTGCATTCTTTAAACCAAAAGGCATTACTTTATAACAAAAGTTACCATGATTAGTTATGAATGATGTTTTGTGTTCATCATCAGGGTGCATTAGTATCTAGTTGTAGCCAGAATAAGAATTCATGAAACTGAGCACTTGGAATCCCGAGGTATCATTTACTAGTCTGTCGATGTTTGGGAGTGGATAAGAATCTTTCAGGCATACTTTGTTTAGGTCCGTAAAATTCACACACATATGTCATTTTTCTAAGCTCTTCTTAACCGTCACTACATTGTCTAGCCATGATGAGAATCTGAATTCTCAGATGAATCCTACATAAAGTAATTTTTGTGTTTCTACTATCGCTGCGTTTCTTCTTTCTGTGCCCAAGTTTCAGTTTTTCTGTCATATAGGTCAGACATTGGGATTGACTGCTAGCTTGTGGCATATAAAGTTCGGATCGATTCCTGCATGTCAACAGGTGTCCATGCAAAAAGATCAAAATTGGATCTCAATAGTTCGACGAGGTGTTGTTTGGTTCCTGCAGAGAAAATAGAACCAATGTTAGTAAATTGGTCGACTTCCCCTAATTGTACCTTTTCTAGGTCGCCTATTAGGGTGAGTCGACTGGTATTGTTCCAAGGGTCCAGCTTGGCCAGAGTTGGAATGCTCTCTGTATTGTAGATAGAGTGGACTCTTGGGATGATATCTTTTGGAATGGTTTTTAAGCCTGCATTGTAGCATTGCCCAGTTTCCTTGTGGTCGGCGTGAATTGTTGCCACTATATTGTCCTGCACAGAAAATTTTACACAAAGGTGAATTGTGGAAATAATAGCTCCAAAAGAGTTTAGAGACGGGTGACCTAAAATAATATTATAAGGACTAGTGCAATAAACCACTAAAAATTGGATATCTAGGGTTTTTGAGTTCGGAAACTCCCTCAGTGTTGTTCTCAACCATAAGTAACTTGATACTGGTACCCTTTCTCTGGAGATCCTACCAATTCTCTAGTTGAGGGTTGCAGGGCTTTGTCGTTGAGTTGCATCTTTTTAAAAGTGGAATAGAACAGTACGTCGGCACTACTCCAGGGGTTGAGTAGGACCTTTTTTACTGTTAGCTCTCCCATGTGTACCGAAATCACTACTGGATCGTCCAAGTTCAGACACTGCGACTTAAAGTCGGACGTGTCGAAGGCGATTTGTTCCATTGGAGGTGAATTGTGTATCTTTTGACAAGATCCATTCATCGTCACCATGGCTCGGTAGCTTATTTTTCTGGCCACATTGGTTCCTCCTCCTCTTGCAAAACCTCTTGAAATGTAATTTATTACTCCTTTCGAAGTAGGAGTATTGACCGCTCCATGCAAAGTTCCTTTGTCTTTATGATCTGAACCATGGCTTGGTTTGTCAGTGTCCCTAGTTGCTTCCTTTTGATTTTTGGAAGTGACATTTTTGTCCAGTAAACCCTATCTGGCTAACCTCTCCAATAGGTCTTTGGTTATTATGCATTCATCGATGGTATGGCCATACTTTTGGTGAAATGCACAGTGTTTGCTTCTGGCTATATACTTCTGATCTTGATATGTTCCTGCTTTGCTGGGCGGCTTTATAAGTTTGTTGTGTAGGATTTCTTTAATTATATCCTCTCTCTTGGTGTTGAACTTAGTATACAAATCGAATTTTGGTGTCAATTTGAAAGGTTTCTTAAGGTCCTTGTTTTGAGACATGTGCAGCCTTTTTTCCTCTTTTCAAGATGGTAGTCTTTCCATTCTTTGGGCTTTCCTTAGTTCTTCGACTTCGATTTGTCCGATTGCTTTATCCTTAAATTCTTCCATTGTCTTCGGCTTTACCACTGTTATTGCTTCCTGAAATTTTCCAGGTCGGAGGCCACTTTTTAATGCATGCAGGTGTACCTCCGGATTGCGGTTTGGAATTTCCATGGCTGCCGTTGTGAAACGTATCATGTAGTCTTTTAGGTTCTTATGTTGTCCTTGCTTGATTGTACTAAGGTAGTCTGAATCTTGTACGTAAATCTTGGATGCTGCAAAGTGGTTTATGAATAACTTGGCAAATTCGTCAAAGCTCGAGATTGAACCTGTAGGTAAATTAGAAAACTACAGTAAAGCAGCTCTATCTAAAAAAGTAGGAAAAGATCGGCACAAGATATGAATGGAATCACTATTAAGAAACATCATGGATTCGAATTTTGTAACGTGAACGTTATGATCTTTGATTCCCTTGGACGGTGTCAACGTCATTGGGAGCGTAAAGTTTTTAGGCATTTCAAAGTTCATTATTTCTTCAGAGAAGGGGCCGATCCTCCGCCTTTCTGTTTTGGGAGGTGCTCTGCTTGTCTTCGCATTTGACTCAGATTGGTGTTCTTGGTGAAGGTCGTCATTAACCTTCTTGTGATAGTCCTTTTCGTTGCCATTGTTCTGTTTCGCCGCAATAGCTTGGCCGTTCGTTGGACTTTCGCTTGTAGAGCGGCGTTCGCTACCAAAAGTTCGGCATTAGTTGGAGGAGGTTGAGGAGTTACTGAATGGTTTGTCATGACTCAACCTCTGCAAAGAAAATAAAACACAAGAAAAACTAGTAAAGCGTTAGTCAAACTAAAAATGAGGCCTAGCCCCCGGTAGGTGCCAAATGTTGTGGCAGGGATACGCTGTCGTGCTATAAGTCGGCTCCGTACAATGCTTGAAAGCTCTTGCAATTTCCGGCCTTGGGGCGTAGTATCCTCGTGAGCTCGGATCCAAACATAGTACCTGCAAAAAGGACTCCGACACTCAAGTCAATGAAATGTCTTAAAAAGAGAGCAAGTATAGTGTCTTGCGTTGTGTTGGTGAACTTCTGCCTCTTTATCGTCGACTTAGGCTTTGATTTATAATTGATATAGCTGAATTATTTATTGTTCTATTAGTCGTGGCCGACTAAGTGCGAGATTTTGGGGGAAAATTTTGTTATAGTAAGGAGTTTAAATAATTTGAATTTATTTGAGTCCTACTGAGGTATAATTCGGTTTTACCGATGTATAAGAGATGCGATACAAGATATATTGTGATCGTTGATTTAAAATATTGTTTTAAGATGAATATTCAAATAAAAATAATGATTAAGAATTATTAGATAATTTAAAATATATATTTGATTAAAATTTTTAGCATAATATATATTAATATCTTAATTATTAACTCCATCTAAAGATATTTTCAATAATCTCCTTTATTTCAAATACTTACTGAATAAATTCAAGAATCTGCAAAACATGCGAGAGAAGATCAGCTAAGAATAGCACGTAAAGAGACCGGTGAAACAGTTGGTGCGTGTTTACGGGGACGGATTTGATATGCCAAAGGTGTTTATGCACTAAAGTGCCAAAAAGTGATTTGGCTTACTGGTAAGCACTTTTAATGAGAAACCATTAGATTATTGTATGTTTTTTAATCTAACGGTAAAGATCTTTCTGAACTTAGTTTCACATGATTGGTTAGTTAATATTTTATATATTTTTTTGTGTCAGTGGGGTAACTTTATAAATATTAGTTTTAAGATGGTTATTGTTAAATTTAAAATGTTTTGTAGTATTATATCAAAAAATTAAAAATTAGATATTTAAATTAATTCAAAATTAATGAAATTTTTATTGAATAAGATATTTTTTTACTGTATTATTTTACACATCGTTGCCAGAGTGGGGGTATCAAGCCAAAGTGGAAGAGGATGGGATTTCACCTCCGATGATAGCACAACGTGTAGGCAGGATAGCTTCTTGGCCAATATCCTTGCTGCCAACGCGCACGACCCTCCTCACTAACACGGTCCTTCACCTCCGATGACGGCATCCCCAATGCTCGCAACCGCGTCGGTAGACGACAATACTTCAGGTGTGCAGCAACGCCTTAACAGCAACTATGGCGCAGATGCGCCGACGAGAAAGATTACGGTATGGTAGGGATGAGATTAAGAGGGAGATTTTGTTGCGTGTACACCGGGCAGATGCCTTTGGTCAATAGCCTCACCAATTTCTATGCTATGGAAGTGGATCTCACTGTTGAGCATGAGGACGTGGACACTTCTAAAGGAATGGAGTGGTTGAAATTTTCGGTGTTAAAATGCTGCCGAAGCCACCATAATTGAGTGAGGAAAAAAAGGAGTTGCTAGCGCGACGGAAAAGCGAGTAGGAAAAGTGTTGGGGAGATTTCGGTCGTTATCGGTGCTAGAGACAATGGAAGGGGGTGGTGTGCTATGGCAGAGGAAGGAGAGAGAGAAAATCTGGAAGAAGAGGTTAGGAGCGGTAATAATTAACTAAATACTGAGTGTTTAATTAATTTTAATAATAAAATTAAATATATTTATTTAAAAAATTAAAATAAAAAATGATCTTTCTATTTTATATATAATTATAAAAAAGATCCTAAGAAAATAAATATTTTTATTTTGATGTTCTTTGGTATTTCGATGTGCCAAACAACATTTTAACATTTTAGTGTGCAAACATATGCGGCGTACCAAATCCGTGCTCGTGTTTACGATGGGATTGAACTGATTTCCTAGTTTCCATTTTCACCTTACTTGTCATAATTTCTATCCACCTATATACAATCGAAGGAAACATTTTTTGAAACTGTAAGAATGGATCAATATTCGGTAAATGTGAAACGATAAATCTTGATGGGTTCCACAGAGCATCATAGGAAGTTGGTTAGAAGTTACAACGAGATTCGGAGTCTCTATTTTACTTTCACAGCTAATGAATAATAAAGAATAGGGTCCATATATGGATGTGCTTATCCTGTCAACGTTCCAATTTCTTTTAATCCCATTTTCATTTTCATTTTTGTTGGTTACAATCCGTTGGGTCGTTGTGTCATCATCCTTACGTTGGCTTGGCCATCCAAATCAATTCCTTTGAATTGAAAGCTGTATCCAACAAGCTCAGTAATTATTTATTTATTTATAAATTTTGTGCTTCAAACTAATCGCACCGACAAGATGCAAAACTCAGCATAGTATATATATATAGATATATTCTAATGTACAATTAGTTTAGTCGTCATTAATAACATAATTTAAAATTCGTTTGTAGACTAAAATCAATCATCAAAATTAGTTATTATATATTTATATACAAAGATTTATGAATAGCTTAAAGAAAAGAAGTTAAATTTAGAACTATTTTTAGATCTGTTCACTTCAATTTTAAATTGAATTTAAAACTTATTTGATGTTAATTCTCTTAAATTAATATTTCAGAAGACAATTTTATTTTGTCTCTTCGCGATATGATTGGGAATAGAACAAACTTTTTTTTTTTTTAGATTACTGTGACTTTTATAGTATAGACAATTTAAAAAATAATTTTGTTTTGTCTCATTTCAAAAGAAAATAGAAGAAGAGTAAATAAGAGAGAATGACACAACTATCTATCATAATTTAGTCATAATATGCAATGTGATCTATATCTAATTTCTATCACAACAGTGATAAAATTTTTACTATCTTTTACAAATGTTACAATAACTAATTTCTTAGAATTTTATCCAATTTTATCTAGAACAAATCAAACTTTTACCCAAACTCAGTTTGGCTAGGTTTACTCCTATACTTTCAATCACTATGTGCTTATCCAACTTGGTAAGAAAATTTTCTCAAAATCATGAATACAAAATAGAAATACATACAAAAGAGTTTGACATAATTTCTTGATTTTTTAAAGATAACTCTCTTTATCTTTTCTCTTAATGATTTTTACTGATATATCACTTAATGCCTTTTTTTCATTGAAAAGATACAAAGAAAGAGAACAAAAAATTTAATGTAAAACCATGAAGGAGAAGAAATGATAGTTTGAAAGCTATGAGAATCCAAACTATGTGTTCACTTATTGTCTCAATTTTTTGCCGTTTAACCCTTTTAAAGAGGAGTAAAGCTTCCAAACCTTGAACTTAGTTTGGACACCTTTGATTTGATCTTCTTTCTCAAATAATAGAGCAGCAGCACAGAGAAAAGATGGGACAGCAGCAGTGATTAAAGTTGACATGATCCTTACTTAGCAACTTTTTTCTTTCTTTTTCTTTTCGCTTCAAGAATTTGAGTCATTCATCAATTCTCTGACTCCAAATTTTGTTCTTAACCTTTGATTTGTAACAGTGATTTACAACTATTTTTTTTTTTACTTACTTCAATGGTACATGTAAGAAGAAGGCATCTTCAACAAGTTACAATGAAAGCATAAAGATAAAAATAATTTTCTGATTTAATCTTTGATTTGATCTTTGTTTTGTGCTCCAATTTCTGACTTTTCTTTTTCATTTTCTTTTGTTACTTGTATTAGATAATAATTTTTTTTCTTTTAATTTGAACTCTAATATAGGCTTCCTTTTCTTGTTTACTTTTGGAACTAATCATGTGGTGGGTTGAGAAGAGAGAAGATAGAAGAAGAATTTGGTTGTATGTCTTTGGATCAGTGGAGAAAATTTCTTTCTTTCTTGTTTTGAGATCAGCAACAGTACTCTTGGGCCACCAAAAAATAAAATGTATATTTTTTATTTTGGACTTTTTACACTCTTGAGATTTGTTTTGAGCAATATATTTTTCTACACAATGCTCAAATAAATTATACACAATTAAATTTTGACCCAAGATTATACTGTTTGGTCATTATCAAATTATTGTTTTGTTTTTTCAAATTCAATAATATATAAATACATATTTATTTAATTTACTTTTAATATATATTTTAATTTATATTTTATATATTTTATACTAGTAATTAATTTTAGTGATTAATTTTGATATATATCTAATATAATTAAAAAATATTACATACATAATCTGAGTCACAAGATCAAAGCTAAGTGAGGAATTAAAAGAATAAAAACAAGAGAAGTACAATGTAAGATCCAAATTTTTAGAAATTAAATAATTAATTATTTATGATTTATTATATTTATAAAAGATGATATTTTTAGAGATTTTTATATTAGTTGGACAATTTTTTATTTACGAGTTAAAGTTTTAGTAACTGAAAAATAATGAGAATTTTAAATGCTTTAATTTAAATATTTAGATTTTGAACCTTATTTTATAAATAAAGAAAATTTATTTGATTATCTCTAATTCTTGAATTAGAGTATTTATTTAAAAATAATTTGTAAGTTGATGAATAACTATTATTATTAATTAATTTGATTTTTAATTATTGCATTATCCCTATTTTTATTAAAAATACACTAGCTTTATTTTTTCAAAACAAAACCAGAGAGAGAGAGAGAGAGAGAGAGAGAGAGAGAGAGAGAGAGAGAGAGAGACCGTCCAACTCACCGCCCACTTTTTAAAAAATTTCCTAATAAAAGGGTAGCATGCATTGTGTTAAAAAAGAAAGGAATAAGGCAAGCAGTATGTTAATTTCTCAACTTTACCTTAAAAGAGTCGAATTTGGAGTATCCTACTTTCACGCAATTCACAAGATTCAACAAGCAATCGATATTTTACGATCAAGGATGTAGTACTCTTTGTAGTAGCGGTCCATATATATTGTATTAACAATGAAAAGATGGTTGAAAAAAACGATCTTATTTGATAGGGCTTCTTCTATAACCCGATAAAGTACATTACATAGTCTGTTTTACGAATTGGCCGCCAAATCATGGCAGGAAAGGGAGAGTGATGCATCCAAGAGAGAGAACCGCACAAGGAGAGGGAACTGCTGCTGTTAAAGACGCGAGCATGAGCTGCGTCCAGTCGCTGACGTTGTTGTTGATGGAAGTCGTCTTCGTCGCCAAAGCCCGTTTCGCTGTCGTCCTTGCCGGCTCGCACGAGAGAGAGAGAGAGAGAGATGCGATGGAGCTTCTCTGTTTCTGCTGCCGTGGCCGCCGCCCTTCCAACCGCTGCCATGGATGTTGTCGCGCTTCTAGTCGCCAAGAGCAGTGCTAACGCCGCCGGAGTCAGCTGCTGGTGCTGCGGCTACTTTGTTTTTGGTTCTTTTTTGTACAATAAATTTTAGTTATGTTGATTTCTTTATTTTGGGCACTGGATTTGCAATTGGTTTAGTAATGTATATTTCTAAGTTATTTGAGAATGTTTAGTTGGTTGTTGTGAAGTAGTCGCTTGATGGTTATATTGATTTTTCATTGTGTTGGAGTCACTGAGAATTTGGATTTACTTGATTGAGTTGTGTCGATTATTAAATTAGATTATGATGGAATGATTATTGAGTATTTAAACTGGTTTTGATCATTGCTGGTGAATTGTTGAGATGGAGGGAACCCTTGAAGGGTGGTAAAATTCGAGTTTTAGAGGAGATGCTGTCAAAATTTTATAAGTATTTAAATAAAATTAAATAATAAGAATAGGTGGTGCTAATTTCATAAAAGTTAGGGGCTTTGTCTTCAAACTTTATTTGATTTTGATTTACCCAAGAAAAGAGTATATTTTTGAGATGTTTTAGTGAATTGTAAAATATTATTAAAGAATAAGTAATTATGTTTCAATTGAGATTTATAATTGGAACTAAAAATGATTTGAATCTTTTGGAGAAGATTTTTTTTAAAACTTAAGAATGAATTGAAATCGGTTTTTGGAACTTGATTAACTAAAAAATGAGTATATTTGATTGATTAAAATTAAAGAGCTATGATTGAAGGATTTTAATGGATTTAAAAGTAATGAGATTGATTATTCAAAGTCAAACAAAAATGAGTTTTATGATTTTGTTAATTTGAGAAATTGGGTTATGACTTAACTCATTTAATTTTGAGATAATGGTTAAAGACTTTGGGAATACTTTAAATTGAAATGGAGGATTATGGAAGATTGGCTTGTTAGCCTATAAAGTGATTATGATTAATAATAAATGTGATTATAGAGAATTATGAATTTGATTTCGATTATAATTATGAATTGAGTTTGATTTTGATTATGAGTATGATTGATTGTGATTATTATTGAAATATTACTGTAATTGGCAAGGACGATAGTTTCATCCCACTTGCGTGTTTGTGATTGTGATATGATGATTGATTTGGCAAAGACATAAGTTTTGTCCCGTTTGCGTATTTGTGATTGTGATATGATCACTGATTTGGCAAGGACGTGAGTTTTGTCCCATTTGCGTATTGATGTGGCATTGTCTCTAGGAGAAGATGGTAGGGTACTCTCCCTCGGAATTATTCTTCCTGGAGATGCAGTTGCTGTGTGAAAGTGGAGAAAGTGGTAGGATGATCTTCCTTGGAATATTTTTCACATCCTCTTTTAATTGTGTATATTTAAAGCGGGGAAGGTGGTAGGGCACTCGCTCTCGAAATATTTTTTCCACTTCTCTCTCTGGTTGCAAGGTGAGACGGCACTTTCCGTTGAGTGAGACGACACTCTTCGTTGAGTGAGACGACACTCTCTATTGTTTTTAGCACGGTTTAGGAAAGGTGGTAGGGCACTCTTCCTCATAACATTACACCTTGAGTATACCTCCAGGAGAAGGTGGTAGGGTACTCTCCTTCAAAATTATTCCTCCTGAAAATATGCAACAGAGAGATAGATCCAAGAGTTGCTAACCGAATTTTGTATAAGGTTTGACAGATAACCGACACGTTAGTTCATAATCAGTAAAACAATTTCTACAAGAAAAAACAATATTTATAATTTAATTATTATTATTTATGTTTATAATTTAATTAAATTTTTTTAAATTTCACAAATTAATTTTTAGTTACATTAAAAATCTTATTATTAATAAAAATTACATATTAATTTTTTTGAGAATATAAAATAATATCTACAATTTTTAAAAATTAATGAATACAAATAATATTTAAAAAATTTTAAGTTTTGAAATAAAATAAAATCATTCTAAAAAGAATTATATAAATAATTTTTTCACTCTCAAAGTTTTTAATATTTTGAAATATTTTTTTAGTTAAAAAATATACTTATATTTTGTGACAAACAAATAATTTGTTATAAACAATATTAAATTTTGTGACAAATTAATTTTTTGTTACAAAATAATTAGGGTTTTTGAAACAAAAAGATATTTTGTTACAAAATATTTCGAATTTTTTTAACTATTTTATCCTTTGTTATAAAATATTATAAAATTTTGTAACAAACCACCAGTTCGTTACAAAAAGTAGCATAATTTGTAACAAAAAATCATGTTGTTACAAAATATTATTATTTTGTAACAATCACCAATTATTATTACAAAAAATAATCTTTTGTAATAATTTAAAATTTGAAACAAAATTTTTGTTGTAAATGCTCCATTTTTTTGTATTGCAGGCATGCATCATATGCATCTATATGATATTATTGTTTGGGTGTGCATATTTTATTTGGTTTATCTATGTGAATATTTTTGTTTAACTACTAATTGCCATACTTGCCGTAATTGCTCTTGATTGTATTTGAACATTATTACTTGTGATTGTGACTGGTTAGTTCGGATTGCCGTGATTTGATTATATGTTAGGCCAGATGCTGTGATTTGATTATATGTTAGGTCGAAGGCTGTGATTTGACTATATGTTGAGGCGAAGACCATGATTTAATTATATGTTGGGTCGAAGACTATAATTGGGTAAGTTATATGCCTTGATAATTTTGGTGAGAAAGGTTTTTTGGTAGGTAGTGAAATCTTTTGGATATTATGTTTGATTGGCTTTATAAATTTAAAATATGAATTTGGATTTTGAATAAAGAATTGTTGATTTTCAAAAATATTCATAAAACGAACAATGATCGCTACGCGGTTGAAAACAACTTTTTTTTTATATATCTTATGAGGATTACTATGTTTTTGGTTATGCGATATTGTTGTATTAATTTAGTTATTTTTTGTCATTATTATTATATTTTTGTAAAGAGAGATAAAAATTATGATTGTAATGATATGTAATGTTTATAAATTACTTGTATAAATAACTTTTATTATTATGTATATATATAAGAAGTGCTGTGATTAATTTGTATATATGGATGTGTATTTATAAAAAAAATATTTTCAATTTTTTTAAAGAAATGTAGATATGATTTAGAATTTAAAATTTTTATTTTATTATTAAATATATAAATATTATCATAATATTCTTGTTATTAGGGTAGTATAATAAAAAAATATGACACACTAATAGTAAGAATTTTTACATACAACATATTAAATCTTGAACCAACTTGAGCCGTACGTATATAATAAGAAGCCTTCTAATACTATTAAGCAAATTAAACATAGCCAAAGATGCATATGAAATTGAATTGACCATATTCATATCCACAGCTAAAAAGGAAAAAAAAAAAAAAGAAAAAAGAAAAAGACTATATGGTTACCCTATTATGTGGGGCTTACATACATACATACATACACATTACATGATTTGGGTTTTGTGAAGTGTTTTTGTAAAGTTGAAGGTTATACACTAATAAATCTAAAAGTAGTTGATAGTGGATTAGTGTAGGAATGAGATTATGGTTGAGTCAACGGGAAATATCTGACTTTGCAGCGTTATTAACTAAGTGTTGCTCCATCTCCCAACTTAGTTTTGGGGCCACACCACAGTGCTTGGGGACATATTCCTGTTCAAAGTATCAATCAATCGATCAAAATTTCATAATAATCTCAATGCATAATTGGGCCTACCACGTTGCCCCACGTGTACACACACATACAATAGGAGATGTACATATCAATTGTCAATTGTCAAATTTCATGGACGGAAGTGGCAAATTATTAGTAAAATAAACTTTGCAAATTGAGTAGTGTGTGTGTATTATTGTGTGTATGTTTCCGTACCTCAAGCTTGCACATGAGGTCTTGGGCAGTTTGGGCAGAGACAATAATGTGACGGGCAGCTGGTGTTACAAAACCTTCGTCCACAGCTTTATCCATGAATGCCAGCAACGAGTTATAGTAGCCATCCACGTTCAACAACCCCACCTGCAACCAATTCCGTCCCCTCATTATTTTTTCTTCTTTAATTTAATTTATCCCTCACGATAAGAATAAATAATTATTATCATAATCATTACTATTATTACTAGCTAGCTAGTTAGATATTCTTCTATCTTTTAAATCATAAACACCGTCAATCCATCGTCATGTCCTTTTCTTTGACTTCCTAATAATGTGTCCATTTATTTATTAATATCAATCAATGCAACAATATTCTTTCTTTTCGGATAAAAAATTAATGATGAAATTGATGACTTGTTTCATTTTATGGTAGCTAATTGAATGAGACCGGAAAAAGGCCTTTTGTAAAGAAAAATGTTATTATGATTGAAAGCTAAGAATGGAAGGAGTTTTAATTTGAAAGAAGTCTAGTGGCCAATATTTTTGTTGAAATTTGACTGGCGCTTAATTATCAAAAGAAAAATAATTAATCTTATACCATTTGATGTTATCTAACACTCTTCTTTAATTTGATTGAGAAAGAAAGCTAACCGGTTTGTCATGGATTCCTAGTTGAGCCCAGGTGATGATTTCCAAAAGCTCTTCGAGGGTTCCGTATCCACCTACATACACATAATATGATGTGATTAGATTGTATAGGCTTAGAGAGTTTATATTAATTAAAGCAGCCATGGAAGGATACCTGGCAAAGCAATAAAAGCGTCAGCTTGTCTGGCCATTTCAGCCTTGCGTTGGTGCATTCCTGAAACTGCTCTTACTTCCCCCACTGTCTCTCCAGTTAACTATATTTTATTAATTAATTAATTGGTCATTAGCCAGTAATAAAGAATTAATTAATAACTAAGAGTGTTATTGATTAGTTACCTCTCTTGGCATGAGCGTCTTTGGAATCACTCTGCACCATTACATTATTATCAGATATATACATACATGATACTACTAGCTTCTAGCTAGCTAGTGATAGAGAGGGAGAATGAATTACCCTAACACGTGGCGTCCCCCATCATAGACAACTTGGGAGATTAGACCCATCAAGCCAATGCTTCCTCCTCCATATACCAAGTCAATGTTCCTTTCCACCTATATTGATGAAGTTGAGTTAGAATTGGAAAAAAAAGTGTCAGGTGATGCGACATCACAAGTGATTTTGGTTATTTTTCATGTATATATATATATATATACTTGCCAGTTGTTGGCCGAGCTGAATTGCGGCGAGTTGGTAGCTGGGATTCTTGCCGGGGCTGCTTCCGCAGTATACACAGATGCGCCTGAACCTTGATGACGTCATACCTCCTCCTTGCTCTTCTATTTCCATAGCTACCTCTTCACACCTTGGAGTTTTGAGGGGGAACACTTCCTTGCTTCTCTTTATATATACACACACTCTCTCTCTCTCTCTCATAATTAATTAAATCGTTTCAAATTATATTATTACAAATGATATATCGCATATCCTCATCTCATCTCTTCTCTCTTCTCTTCTCATCTCGTCTGACTGTACACACTTCCCCCACCCTTTCTTATATTGTTCTTTTCTTTTCATTTTCAACCTTTTAGGAATATTAATTATTCTTCTCTCTTTGCATACTGATGATGTGGTCTCCATTATTTTCTAGATTTATCAAATTATACATCGAAGAAAAACGCGTAGCATTATTGATTTATTTCATGATGTAGATGTATGTAGTTTTTTTCCTGATAGAATGAAAATATTTAATATAAAGTTGTAGTACACATGCAATAACGTCACATGTGACAATAATAATGATTAATATAATTACACGTATAACTTGTTTCATATATTTATTTATTTTAATTTTGTGTGTGACATTGTCAATGATGCCATTCATCCCCAACTCACTTGTCTCTTGGTAGAAAGACAGAGACAGAAAGACTGAGACTGAAAAACAGAGACTAAGAGACAGGGATTGAAATAAATCTTAGTATTCTGTTTGGTATAAAATGGGAGACAGGAATTGAAACAAGAATGAGTTATTCTAATTTAATTTGCAAAAAAGATAAAATTGAAATTAATTAATTGAAATGAAAGTATTTTAGGTATAAAATGTTATTAAAGTTTCAATCTCCATCTCTAAAAATTTCAGTCTCTTGTGTTCCTACTTTTTAGAGGTACTGAAATACTGAAATTTTAGAGACAGAAACAAAAATTTTAGTACCAATCTCTGAACTAACAAACACAATACTGAGTCTCAGTCTCTCAATCTCTATCTCAATACCTCAAAACAAACGCTACAACATAACAGTTTCAGTTTCAGTAGTACCTCGCATATTATAATATCTTCGAACCAAAATCATCATAGTAAGGTTCTAATGGTTTAATTTCAAACTTCATATCATCATGTCACTTCAGTTTCTTTACAGTATCTGCAATTAAATCAACTCATAGTGGCCCATAAATAATTGTCCTTTTAAACACACACACAATTATTTCTGTATATATTGGGCAACTTGAAGAGGAAAAAGAGGTGATGGTATAGCATGATTATTGACCAATAAAAAACAAACAAGAAGTAATCACTTAATTAATTTGATAAACTAAAATTCAAGAGATTAGGAATGCACTATAATTATAAAGTCAGAGTCTCACATATATAATAACATAACAGATACATACAGAAAGGAAAATAATACACCAAACAAACTATAAAATATGCAACGTGTGTTGTTAGAGTTTGAGTAAACTACTAAAGTTGTACTTAAAAGTTCCTAGCACCGACAAAACGAATCACAAAAGATATTAATGATAAATAAATTTTTGAAAATTTTAAAAATACAAAAAAAACTATATATTATATATATTCTAAAAAATGAGTTTAGAGATCAAATTTTTATGTAAATATTTGTAATTATTATTAAAAAAAAAAGATATTTTTATCTTTAAAATTTAACAATTTTTTGTCAAGTGAATTTTTTATTGTGAATGATAATTTTTTTGATAAATAAAAAAAATTAAAATTTAGAGATCATATTTTACTTTAATTTTTTGTATATTTTTTAAATATTATTCAAATATTATCACAAAAATTTAGATTTAATAAATAAGTCATTTATTAAGTATAAAAATTTATTTATTATTTAACAAAATATAATATTTATAAATTTTTTATCGTATTTTTAAATCATTTAAAAATAATTTTCTCAATAATACTTTTTATACATTTTTTTGTTAACAACTAAATTTTTTGAGTAACGATAGTTAATCTTCTATTTTTGTTTGTCCTGCAGAGCACATACTTAAATGTTTCATATTTTAAAACCTTAATCGTGCTCATAATTCTTATATAAAATATACGAGGTCCCGGTATTTAGGAGGGTATGGGAGTAATGTGTACATATATGTAATGTACACGTGCATGGCACGTGAAATCCAGAAATGTAGTTTGTCCTGGACTCCTGGCCGTGATTCATGAATTGCCTTTTAAAAAAAGAGATAACGAAGTTGCTGAATAATATAAAGATGTGTAATAATCATATAGTTGCATGTAATATAACGGTTGTTGCATGAATTAGAGGATGAACCACTGGACCTGCTCAATTGCCATTTTTGTATTTATTTCTTATTTTTTATCTTGTGAGTTTGGTTCTTCTTGTCATTATTCCTCCTTTGTCTTTTTGTTTTCTTTTTTCTATTTTCTTGTTAGTATGTGTTTTTATTTTTAAGATACTATTTATATACTAAAATCAGTTACTATATTTATACTTTTATAGGTATATAAATACAATACATATCAACCATCTAACAAACTATTTACGTGCCAAAACAAAATGCACTATCAACCCACCCATTTCACCGATAAAAAACCCAATTTCTTCATTGTGTTCTCTAATCTATGATTGCATCTCTTGTTACATCTCTCATCACTTTCTTCTCGGCGCGCTTTCTCTCTTCTCAGCACTTCACTTCATCGATTTTTTTTTCTTCTCTTCTGCCTCAATTATTTGCATCTCACGTCAATTTTAACCTAGGATTCATGCTTGCCACAAACCCAAAACATACGGATAATCACGCCAGTGAAAGAATTGGAAAGCGGAAACAGACAAACACAATTACAATTACCTTATTTGAGGCTATCGCATTTTATACCGACTCACCAACAATCCACATATTCTCATCCTTTACGTATTTTTTCTCCTTTCTTATGTAATCTTCATCCTTAGATATTCTCATTTTCTTTTACTTCTTTTTTTTTTTTTGACTCAGTTGGAATCCAAGTAAAGCTGGCCCAAAATAGCATGAGACCCAAAAAAAATGAAAATTATTTGATTTGGACTCACATATTCCAAATCAATCAAATTCAGTTGCTACAGTAGTTAGCTCACTAGTCCGCTTAAATAAATGTTAAGAATTCAAATTCTACTTTGTATATGTAGCAATCTATTGTTCGCAGCAAACCCTTAAATGAAATTTATTCAAATACAAATAAAAAATTTAAAACCAGACGGCTAAAGATAATTATCAAATATGTTCTAAATTATAATTTAAAATCTGATTATAATTGAAGTGTTCGAGGTTATAATTAAATTCAAGAAAGCAAATTAAAGCTAAAAAATTATATTATAATCAAACATGTTCAAAATCATATTTTAATTTTTGGTTGTAATCAAACGTGTTTAAAGCTATAATCAAATTCAAGTTCAAAATTCATATTATAATCAAACACATATGAAGTCATACTTTAAAATCCGGTGATAATCGAATATCCTTGGGATAATAATCAAACTCAGGAATTTGAAAAGATGAGCTCAAAAATCAAAAACCGATAAGAACAAAGGAGTAGTAACAATAAAAATTCAACTATAATCAAACACTAAATGTAAATTAAAATTGAAACTCATGTTATAATCAGATATACTACTCATAGTGATAAAACATAATTTATTTCATCCAAATTTACACAAAGAAGCAGCATGGGATGTAAATAAAAAAATAGTGTGTGAGCGATAGAGGAGGAGGGAAAAACGTTTTCGTTGCGTCTTGTGTGGGCGCATGTATGTAAGAGTGAGACTCGAGTTAATTGTTTTTGAATAGTGTAGTGTATATTTGTGTTTATATATTAGTTAAATTTAGTGGATATTTAGTATAATTATTTTTTTATTATTCTTATTTTTTTTTTAAAAAGGACTGAGTTAACAAACAAAAAAACTTGCGAAGTAACATTCACCTGTTTTTTAAAAAACGAGAGAAAAAACACTCAGAACAACAAAAAAAAAAAGAAAGAAAAAATTGTTTTCTTTGTTTTTGTACATTTTAACAAATGTTTTTTAAGAATGACATGTATTTTACATATTTGTGATATGAAAAATTCATATATTATTTTATATTTTTAAATATTAGAATATTTAGTTTAATTTTATATATTTTTATTTTTATTTATTTAATTAATAGATTAAATTTTTATGTTAGTAGTCTTAAAATTTTTATTATTTTAATCTAATACAAAATTATAAATACATATTAAACTATTATAATTATTATTGAGAAATGAGAGGAGTATCAAATTACTTTTTAGTTTTATAATAAAACTATAGGATGGATAAGTAAAATTGAGTGAATTTTTTGGTTTGTAACATTAAAAAATTAAATAGAAAATTGAGTGATTTTTTTTATTTAATTTTTAAATTATAGTATAAACAAATTAGATTAAATGAGTTTTTTTTATTTTAAATTAAAAAATTTAATTAAAAAAATATAAAATGATTTATTTTAAATTAAATTTTAATTTATTTTTTTAATTTTTAATTTTTAATTTTTATTTTCATTTTCAGTTCATATTTTTCAATTTCAATTCTTATCTTTTTATTTATCACTTTCTTTATCATAAACTTTCAACTTTTCCACCAATATAGAACCACCCAATTTGGTCTTTTGTTGAAAACATGATTCGTATTTGAGTCCTCCGTTTTTATATATTGTTTAACGTGATATTATTCTGCAGACGAACCTTAATTGCTTTTGAATTTTCATTAATCAAAACAATAAAAGAAAAGAAAAAGTCGCCAACCTTTCTCACTTTCGGTTTCTTTGATGGCTTGCTATAGATATATATTCTCACAGTAGTCCGTTTTGAAAATACTTTTCCTATCTGAAACGAATAAATGTGGTCCTAATTAATTTTCATTTATTTATTTACACATACATGAATGAAAGTTTTATAGGCCATGGTCTTAGATGTTAACACGATTGGAAACTTACTCTTGGTTATAATATAAACTGAAAATGGGAGTTTATTTTCATTATCGATTATTGTTATAATACAAACTTATAATAAGATAGAGTTCGTGTTTGAGTCTTCTCTCTGGATTCTTTGTTGATTGCTGACTGCACGATATATAAGTTTTTCAAAACTTACAATTGTTTATATATATACCATACTGTGATTCGTTTTTTCATCTTCTGCTTTGCCTTTTGACTAAGATGAATTTAGGGAAATGTTTCATCAATAATCATAATATAATAACGCTGAATTAAATTAAATTAGTAATTTAAAATCTTTAATAATTAAATTAAAACTAAATTTTTCAGCCATTTATAATATTTATTAAATTTTTTTATCAATTTATATAAATACAATAATATCAATATTTATTAAATATTTTAATATTTTTATCATATAAAAAATTAAATTAAATAAATAATAAAATATAAAATAATATTAAATTAAATATATAAAAATATTTAATTTTTTATATTTAAATTATTTTTTATTTTTTAAAAAAATACTATTAATTTTTTTATAAAAAATTTGAGTGACCATGTCGTTATTGTCTCAACTAAACTCCGTCCCTAAAACTAAGATAATATTCATACATGCAATTCTAATGCCAATGCCTTACGCATATCAAACTCAAACAGTCATCAATTTAAGCTCAGCCATGCTATACCTATAAGAAGATACCTTTTTTGTTTTCGTGGTCCAACACCACAAGTGTTTTAGAGTTCCAGGCTTCGGCTGGCATCTAAGTCGGATGAACTTCAACTTTGATAAAGTCCAAATGAAGAAGAAAGACCCAAAGAAAGTGTTAGCGTTTTCATTACATATAGGTCTTCTGGTCTGATTAGATCAGACCCAAAAAAAGAAGAAGATAATATTGTAAAACTTTGGTGATTTATCTTAGCTCAAGCCCTAATCTTAGGCCCATGAAGATATTATCACGTAGCCCAAGCGGGCCTGTAAGTTGGGATTCCTAATCATCTGTCATGTATGCCTCATGTTTTCTCTAATCTCCAGTGAGTAGTAACTTAAGGAGTAAATAGCAAACTCTTGTTAAGTTATTATTATAGTTCCTATAATAATCATCAGGAAAATACTGTTGGGCACGAATTGAACTTTTGCAAATAAAATTTGTACCCACAATTTAAAATAACATTGGTGCAGTTTAATTTATCCAAGGAACAACTCATCAACAGAGCATTCTCTCTTTAATTTGGTAGACAAACACAAGAGAGGGAACTTCAATTTGTCACCTTCATTATTATTTGGGTGGTGATCATAGGTTTGAGAATATACTTTTGGCAATATAAGCTCTGTTCTCCACTCTGGCTTGGACCCTCCTAAAATAAATGGATCAATTTTCCGTTCTAACAAGTAACAAAGGAATTTGATATATACAATAAAAAGCATGTGCATGTGCAGGGTTGGAGGTACGTCCGTAAAGTCCTTTGGTGATGCTCGTGATTGTGATTGTGATTCCAATGTGAGCTGTGTGATGGGATCGTCATCATTTCCTATTTTATCATAAACATATGTGTGGCGTCACAAGTGAAATTGTTAGTACTAATGAATGAACTATATATCTAATCTATGTTAGGTTGAGGTAACACTTATTGGTTGATGCATTAGTAACATCAAAATGGAATGCTATATCGTCGGTGTAGAGTGTAGACCACCTCTTATGGCCAATAGCATCTTTTTTTCTTTTTTCTATATTGTTCCTTTTTCTGTCTCTCCTAGCTAGTGAATAATCTTACCTATAACAATATAAAAGATGGACATACTAAATTATAAAGGTAAAATATTAATAAATTTTACTCTCATTAAATAATCATATAATAAAAAAAAAGAAATAAATATCATGGTTATAATTATAGTCACTTAATAAAGATCAAAACAAGACACGTAGAAAATCTGTGAATTTGCTTCAAGAATCAACACTAGTTAATTATGTAATGTAAATTCTGAACTTTAAAATACGAAAAAGAGAAGAAAAGTAATTGAGAGAAAATAATTATTGTATTGAGTTTATATTGTGCTTCATTCTATTTTTCAATAAGGCTAAGATAGTATATCTATACATATGAGAGAGGGACCACATGCTTTACATAATGCATGCTAGTTTTCAATATAATAGCATTGCATTAGCTAGTATTCTCTACACCTCCTGCAAACTCATGGTGGGACGAGGGAGCATCCTGAGTTTGACACATAATTTATCAAAGGTTGGAGGAGATAGCGGCTTTGTAAGGATGTCTACAATTTGAGAGTGAGAACGTATGTGTACAACATGCAATTGTTTTCTGGAGACTCTTGAAAGAGTCCAGCAACATAAATAATAGAAATATCTAATATAAGAATAATATAAAAACACTCACAATACAATTTGGCAGTAATTATAAATAAATAAATATAGTAATTAAAGTAATAACAAGAACACATCAAAATTTTAACGTAGAAAATTCTTTCAATATAAAAGGTAAAAATCGCAAGTCGTCCAAACCAATAAAATAGCTCTACTATAATCAAATGAAGTACAAGAGAGTCTCAAACAAAATACAAATCGTACATATAACTAGTTAAAACATCAAAGCATCAAAGCTTATAAATGAAAAGTTAGAAGATGAAAAATACCCAAAAATAGAGCTGTTGTTCGAAGCCTATTTCTCCCTCTGCAAACTTCCAATCAAAATCTTCACCGTCCAGAATGAAGAACAAAATGAGAAAAATCTGCAGTCCAATTTCACGTCGATCCAATGGTAAAAGAATGAGAAACTGCTGTTCAAAGATTGTTGCTCTGTGTAAAAATAGAAAACATATTTTCTCTCTTGTGAAGACAATTTCTCCTACTGGAGACTTTCAATCAACATCTTCATTATCCAGAATAAAAAACAAAATGAGAGGAACATGCAATTTAAATTTCAAGCCGATCCAACGGTGAACGAATGAGAAACTGCTATTTGAAATTTGCTGCTTTACATAAAAAACGGGAATTCTGTTTTTTCTTTTCTCTCTCACTTTGGTGGCTATACTTTTACTCTCAAAATTGACCCTAAAACCTGATTAGGATAGAGACACAAAGGTGCAAGAATATACCCCAAAAAATTGGACTTGGGTCTCACAAAGTAGAGAAAAAATCTAATAACTCTTTCTTGAACAAAATGAAAGTCAAACTTGAAATGCTTGTTGCGACTATGAAGAATAGGATTCTCACCTAACAAAATAGATCCAAGTTGTCACAGAAGATGGTAGGGGAGACAGGACATGAAATTTTATGAGTTTATGAAGAAACTTTTGAATTCATAAAAGCTCAGCCTCAATTTCAGTAAGACAGCAATACTTAGCTTTAGTTGAAGATAGACTCACAGTGTATTATTTGCGACTACTCCAAAATATCAAATTACTCCCCAAAAAAATGCAATATCTATTTATTGAATGTCTATTATCTACATCATTTGTCCAGTCCGCATCTGAAAATGCCAATAAATACATGTCAGAACACTTGGTAAATTGCACACCATGAGAGGCCATACCTAAGAGATAATGCAAGATTTTTTTCATAGCTCTTTAATGTTGTTATTGTTGTGGCTTTTGCATGAATTGACTAATACGATTCATAAAGAAGACCATTTTAGGATAGTGACGATTGCATATTGCAATCCTCCTATAATTGATAGATACATAATTGGATCTTTGAGAAAATCTAAACCTTTAGAAGACAACTTCATAAATTGATGCATTAGTATCGGCATGCAGTTAGATTGTGGCATGTTTGCTCTAGTTAAAAAGTCATAAATGTATTTTGTCTGTGATATATGAAGGTCCCTATTGATAGAAAATTAAACTCTAGACCAATGAAAAAGTGTAAAAAAAACCAAGGTCTTTAAGAGAGAAAAATGAGTTCAATTGAGAAATAAGAGAAGAAATTTTTGCATTGTCACTGCCAACCATATCATCAACATAAGCAAGTATAAAGGTAGTTGAATGTTGAGTGAATCTAACAAAGAGAGATAGGTCAGATTTAGTGTTGTGAAAAATAAAATCAAACAAAGTTAAACTAATTTTTGTAAACCAAGCACGAGGTGCTTGTTTAATGTAACACCTTAATTTTTAGCACTTCCTGATCGTATCAAAAGTTCAGGCGTTATTTACCTCTAAACCTTCTGATTCTGTACAATATTTATTTAATATCGAGATTTTGCGAATACAAACCGAAACTTTAATTAAGAAAACAAAATAATTTTTACTTTTACTTACTTAATCACAAATATATATATCCACATAGCATTATATATATAGACTTAATTAATGATCCTCAACTACAAATTCTATCCCTCTAAAAACCAAAACAATAAACGATGAGGGAAAAATAAAATCTAATAGCTCAACTCATAAATATAATCTTCTATGCTCCTGTAGCTCCACACTAAACATTTGCACCTGTAGCTGAAAAGGGTGAAAATAAGGGGGTAAGAACTAGGGAGTTCTTGATAAGATCGGGGTTAGAAGTTAAGTTCGTTTCATTATGTTCTCAGTCAATAACAACAGTCAACAAAGTATAATCCAAATTAGCAATTACAGAACGTAGAATCCAATCACAAGCTCACACAATAATAGACACAATCACAAACAAATATGCACAAAACAAGTATGATGCATGTCTAGTCCTATATAGGCCATGAGCTCATGTGTCAGTTTGTTGCCTGATTTCTGACACTGGTCCTGAGAAAAGCGTTTTGTATCGTCTTCCCTATCTCAGCCAACATCCCTTCCATAAGTGTTACGCATCGCCGTCCTCATGGGAAAACCTTCCTTTTGGTCTCTAGTGAGCGTTACGCATCGCCGTTCTCACTAGACACTTGGCTCTAAGGCCCAACAACATTCAATTTCTTTTCAATCTTCGCTCTCTACTTTGCTACAATAGAGATCCCTTTAATCAATACCTTCTTTTCTATCTGCTCTACTATTGCGGACGTTCATTAAAATCTTTTTAGTCACTACTCTCTTCTCTTCTGTAGCAGAGATCCTTTTACTTAATACATCATTCTCTTTTTTTTCTTTCTCATCTTTCTCTTTTATTTTCTTACTTCTTTTATTTCTCTCTTTTTTTTCTTCAATCTTTTAGTTCTTTACCATAATTCAACTTCACATTCTTCCCTCGCCTTTCCCTAATGACTTATGAAAAAGAATCATAAGAGTCTTCAATTAACTGTGTCCTCTAAAGCTTTTTAAGGGTCCGTCTGTTTGCTCTTCTCTGATTTAAATATTCTTAATAAAAAAAGATAACAATAATACAAATAAGATAATTTAAATGGTAAATAAATAATATTTATATCTTTTTTTTTTTGAAAAAACTTAGCTTTGTAAAGCTTTTATTCTTAAACTCTTATTATCTACGTTTTAAACTTTAAACTTTTAAATATTTTATTTTTAACCCAATATTTTTATAAAATTATATTTGAAACGTCACTTATCTCAATATTTATTAAAGTAATTGATAGGTAAAATTGTTATTTACTCTTTTCACAACTTGAACAATTCTTAGCAATGGCTCCAAAAACTTGGTGCACACTACTATGATTCACTCACATTCTTCACAACTTCACACAACTAACCAGCAAGTGCATTGAGTCGTCCAAGTAATAAACCTTACATGAGTAAGGGTCGATCCCACGGAGATTGTTGGTATGAAGTAAGCTATGGTCATCTTGTAAATCTCAGTCAGGTAGATTATAATGGTTATAAAGGTTTTCGAAAATAATAATAAATAAAGAATAAAATAAAGATAGAGATACTTATGTAGATCATTGGTGGGAATTTCAGATAAGTGTATGAAGATGTTGTGTTCCTTCTGAATCTATGCTTTTCTACTGCCTTCCTTCATTCCTTCTTACTCCTTTCCATGGTAAGCTGTATGTAGGGCATCACTGTTGTTAATGGCTACATCCCATCCTCTCAGTGAAAATAGTCTAAATGCTCTGTCACAGCATGGCTAATCATATGTCGGTTCTCAATCATGTCGGAATAGAATCCATTGATTCTTTTGCATTTGTCACCACGCCCAACAATCGCGAGTTTGAAGCTCGTCATAGTCATTCAATCCCTGAATGCTACTCGGAATACCACAGACAAGATTTAGACTTTCCGGATTCTCAAGAGTGGCCGCCAAAGGGTTCTAGCTTATACCACGAAGATTCTGATCAAGGAATCCAAGAGATACTCGGTAGAACGGATGTGGACCGGGAACTTATAAATTTTTGGCAAGGTTAAACTCCATTGAGAAGAGAAAAAGCTATGCATAGACTCATGGGGATGCGCGACGGGGGACAGTCCAGGGTTTAGCAGCCGGACTTATCGGGTTGGCTTGATAATCGACAGATGAGACTCATCAGCCATAGGACAGGCATACATCATGTGCATATTGTTTGCTTGCTTGTTTGTCCATTATCTAGGAATGCCTAAGTGAGTTTACTATGTTAATTTTTATATTCGCTAATTGCAGTACTTGTATACTAGCTGTGTTTCCCCTGTCTTTCTTGTCTGTTTATGCGGTATCACTGGTGTTGGAGGATCGGAGAAAAGGTGGGGAAGTTAGGGAGTTTAGTCAAGTTTAAGGTTTGGTTTAGTTATTAGAAGACCACCCATTCATTGTTTTTGTTTTAGTTCTTTAAGTTTTATAATCTGATTGTCAGTGTTCTGGGAATGCCAGACCTTATATCTTATATACGTGGCACCTTTACCATGTTGAAAATATCCAGTTCTCATTCCATAGGGATATTTGTGATTTTCAGATGCAGGTCAGGCGGCACCTCGCTGAGGCATACTGGAAGTTTCTGATAGCGGAGATCATTGTCTTTGGCATTTTATTTTGGATATATGTATATACGTAGATACTTTTATCTCTGCTACTTATATATTTGATGTATTAACTTCCTCTTAGAGGCTATTTTGGAGAAATAGGGTCTGTAACTTTGTATTTTGGGCCTATTTTGGGTTCTCCTATATATATGTATATATACTTATGCGCTTAGGCCGGTTTATCTTCGCGAGTCGAGTCTTGAGCCTTGATATTTGTACCTTGAAACTTCCTTTCGGTTATATCTATGATAGCTTCTCTTATCTTATTCTGTTTGTCATTTACATGTCGTGAGTGGTGCACTTTTCATTTTACCATTTTCAATTTTAATCTTTTCTTCGAAGGCTCCTAGAATAACTCTTCTTCAACTATATTATATATATAAGTTTTTATTTTTAGAGGTCGTAGCGCCTCGTCACCTTTGTTTTACATCCTAAGTGTAAAGCTTTGTATAGTAAGGTGTTACAAAATATTATATCCGAAGGTCCTAACCACTTAGTCAGCCGACATTTATAGCATGGACACTTATATAGCCCTTAAGACTTAAATGGTTCTATGTTGAAGACATATGCAACAAACGCGTCAATCCCCTCAAAGAATTCAAGTTTTAAACCCCTCGTCCATTGTTATCCCTATCATACATCCATATACAATGACTTAGAATCATCTTGCAATAAACACCCTAGAATTCAACCAGCAACACAACTTATTACAATTTTTAGAAAATTCGCCAGGGTCTCCTATAATTAGGGTCTCGCACCAAATTCGATTATCGTTTTCTCACAAACCAAATATGTTTTAAACAATCTAAATAAAATTTTGGCTGAACTTTTTCTTAATTTAGAAATATTGACCAAATAAATTTAACAGTTTTCACATAGAAAATAACTGCAGACATAAATTAAAATAAACATGCATTCAGTAATACATTAAATTCTAACTGTTCTAGTGCGTAAACCCTGATAACTCAACAATTTTTCAGAAAACAAGGGTTTCGAGAAAGCGCCTCTACACGACCTTCTCCCACTTCTGCCCTAAAACATCATCCTAAGAAAAGTAAGTCCGACATAAAACTTAAATAATTGATTATATTTAGAGATAGCATACCAACCTAGAACACAGATGCACATACTACGGAAGAAGTGAACTCCAATTGACCTTAGACAAAAGTAGCACCATCCTAATAAAAAAGATAACTGATTAAATTCACAAGGTGAAATCAAAATAATTCAACAAACTAAATTAAATCTTCCAACAACTCAAGCACTATTATAATCTAACTTTACTTAACCTACCTTAACTATTTTTAATTTTATTTATATTAAATTAACATAGCAACTCCTAATCACAAACTTCATTACACTAATTTAGTCAATACTTTAATAAAATACCTAAGAGTAAAGTGTTGTTTTTGTCCCCAACATTTAGGGTAAGTTCTATTTGTGTCTCTAACATTTAAATTGTCCTATTTGTATCCCTAATGTTTATAAAAGTGATTCAATGTTATCCTACTATCAATTATAGTAACAAATCAGATTATATTTTTCAATTATTCTCACTTGCATATATTCATTCTCAATTAGGTCTCACTTGGATGTGTTTGATTTTAATATTATACCCACTATTTGTGTTTAAATTCAATTATGTCCCTAGAAAAGTAAATTATGTAAATGCTGTAGGAATTAGTTTCAACTTTTGATGAGCTATTTTTCGGAGTGGATCATCGATTCTATCCCAGACATTTGTATTATAACTTCAAGAAGAGATTTTTAAAACTCAAACTAAAGCGTTCATGATGTATAATTGACGGCAGGATAACATTGAATCACTTTTACAAATGTTAGGGATACAAATAGGACGATTTAAATGTTAGGGACACAAAAAAGATTTACCCCAAACGTTGGGGACAAAAACGATACTTTACTCAATACCTAACAAAATCTTAAACTCACAAAAAAATATAAAAAAAAACTATACCAAAATTATCTCTGACTGTAGCTGTACAATGGTTGAAGCATAGCGGTGACAAGTGGCAACAACTTGACTAGTACCGATGCCTAGGAACACCAACGACGGTGGTAGGCTGACAGCTCCAACAGTAGTGAAGACAACGTGCATCGGTAACAATAGCGGAAGCTCTAGGTGGTGGTGGCGACGGCGGTAGCCTCAGTGGAGGAGAGGTGCGCCGAAGATGAGAAGAGAGAGAGAGAGAGTCTTCGCAGAAGTAAGGGGGAAGGGTTTTGCGTTTGATTTTATTCCCAATTTTATTGTCGAATTTACTAGTAAAAATTTCGCCAATAACCTGTCTAAACGCCACATTTCATTAAATTGTTATACTGGCGGAATACACCAACGAAAAAATTGTCGATAAATTTGACATCAGTAAAATAAGATTTCGTGCCACTAATTACCGTCAGATTCAGTGGCAAAAAAAAAAAGAATCCGATGGCAATCAACTCTGGGAACGAAATTTTGCTCATACTCAACGCAAAAACTGCTGTTGAATCCATCGTTAATACCCGTCACTAAATTTGACGGTACTCGATGTATTTTTTGTAGGGGTATGTTCAGATTACATTAGGAAAATCTAATTTGCGTTTAGATGCAATTTTCAATTTGAATTGTCACTTTGCAAGCCTTACAAAATTTTCTATATTTAAAAATTTATAATAACTTATTAAATACAAATTTATAGAGAATTAAGTTAGTTTTAAAACAAATTTTGAAACAAATCAATCGAATAACTATAGTTTGAGATATTTATAAAATACTATTAGTATGTTAGGTTAGTTGGTTATAATGCAATTTTTTACTAGAAAATTGTAAGAAATTTATCCACTTTACCTAATTGAATTTGAATTTAATTTTATACTAAACTCAAAAATAAATCTAATTTTCTTATTTTTTTTATATAATCAATGATGATTTAAATCTAATAAATATAGAATGAGTTATAATTATATCTTAAAAAGTTGTTTATTATCGGTTCAAAATTTACTAAAATTTGTATTATCATATTTTTAAATTTTAAATTAGATCTATTAATTTTTTTAAGTGTATTATATTCTAATTTAATTTTTTCTTATAAATTTAAATTATTATAAATTTAATTAATTAATTATTGAAAAATAAACGTGAATGTTACGGAATTTTTCTAGTCGATATACTAATTAAACATATTAGGGAATTATTAGATATCCGTATCTCCGTTCCGGTATCTTAATCACTTGTCAAAAAAGGATAAATGCAACGTGACTCCATCATTATTAATAGCTATCTAGCTTATGTTCAAATTTAATTTATTCCATACAATGTTAAGAAGATTTAATGGTGTTTCATGGATTCAGGAGAAGCAGTCGGTGGCTGCTGGCTGCTGCTGCTGCCATTTTCATGTACTTCTTTTCCTAATCTATCGCATTTCCACTCATCATCAGCAGAAGTAACATGCTTACATGTGCTTAGCTGAAGATGCATGGCAGAGATAGAATTGATGGTTTGCTGCATTTGTTCTTTTCCTTGGACCTCAAAGTTACAGATTCAAGTCGTAAAAATAAGTTATTTTGGACTATGCATTAACGCAGGATCTTGTGGAAAGATGCATTTGCTCCTTTTAAATCTATAACTAGTTTTATTATTTGAACATCTAAAATTTAAATAAATTTTACATGTGAAGTATAATAATCTAGTAGATATGTTTGAGTCTTTGAGAAAACGAGAGATAAACAAAAGGTGGTTAATTAACTAACGATATGATGTCATCAAGTTTTCATTAAAGAAAAGAAAAGTAAAAAACATATCTGACATGATATTGTTGTTGTTAGTATATCAAGCAATGTGAATTGTGGATCACAGAACATGGGGAAGACTCTTTTGAAGAGCGTGAACCTGTGGCCCCATGTCTCAACTCAACTACTTGACACTTTTACATTCAATTCAAGAACTTGTTTTATTTGGTATGGTCATAACTCCACCGTTCTGATGAGAGAATGATCATCTCTTTTTATATATATAGTAGTAAAGGATATATGTATGTTTAATTTATGATAAAAATGCAAGCTAAGGTGCCCTTTTCATGAGTATTGCTAGTTAGCAATTCCTATCTATCTCACCATAAATACTATACTATTTTGCAAAACTTGGTAGCATTAATTAAGATTAGACTAGACGAGTGGTAGCAACAATCTAATTAGTGGTTATTGAAAGTGCGTTAAGTAAACGTGGCTCCACAATACGATATGATGTGGACATATATATACAAATATAAGATAACAAAAATGGAACTACAAAGGGAGGGGACCAAGATGTAAGTGGTGCACACAGATCAATGCGAATTACACAAGAGTGGTATGAGATCATTCACATCACATGCTGTGCCTTCACGTACAGTAGTGAGAGACAGAGAAGAAGAACGGAGATGGCAGGGCACGAAGTTAGGTAGCCATGGATCACTTGCTGTGTTGTATATGTATAGAGAACTTGCATGCCGCAGGTATGTAATCTTAATGTACGACTCAGGGAAAAAAAAGAAACACTGCAAGTTGGAGGGATATTTCCTAAGTTCCTCTTAGAATGCCACATGCATTGTGATAATTTCTGCATTCCATTTTTTTTTCTTTTCGTTTCTCTTCTGAGATACATACAAAACAGAGAATCAAAGTAAATAGCATGTAATAGAAGGAAAAGAAACCAACATGAAACTAACATTTATAATTGACCTGTCTTTATAAAATAACCAAAACTTATTAGACGATCAGCAAAATTTGTTTTTTTTTTTTTTGTTAGTAATCAGCTATTAATATTTAAAAATATAAATTAAAAGTATATTATTAGATTATTAGATTAAAAAAATTGAACTAATAACTAAAAATAATAATAAAAAATAATAAATTCTATGAATTCGCTAACATTTATATATATATATATATGCGCACGCATATAATTTAAGTTTTCACGTCTTTAAAGTCCTAAAAAATTAGAGGAAAAATAACTAGTATCTATAATTTAATTTAATAATAATAAATTTATGTTTAATTAGTTACTAGCTTTTCAAGTGGACACCACAAAAGTATCCAACAACACAAGTATGGGCAATGCTTGTGCATTCCAAAAAAAAAAATGATAAAGAATAGTGTTCCAAACATATTTAACATGTTTTGAGCTTTTTATTTTTTTTATAATCTTAGAAAAAAATATATTAACATGGTTTATAGGTTACTTTTTTAAATATAAATTATTGATATAAAATATAATAACAATATTATATGACCAATAAAATTTATTATTTTTTATCAATATTTAACTAGCAAATATATTTTTATACTAAATTATAAACTTTATATCTTAAACCTAATAATATAAAAATAAATTGTTAGTCATTTCTCAAAATATAATAAATAAAAAGTTTTTATTTGATTAATTAACTAAAGGTAAAATACTCTTTATTTAGCAAAGAGTGTTTAACAATAAGTCAACAAGTATCTATATATTATAGGAAGCATTTCAAGTGCACCGGGAGTACCGGTGCACCAGTTATTTTAACCGTTGATCTGAATTATAAAAAATATATATAATATATATTAATTCAGATCAACGGTTAAAACAACTGGTGCACCGGTACTCCCCGGTGCACTTGAAATGTTTCCTATATTATAACACAAAAATATAATACTAAATTGGTCTCTACGTTTGGTCGTAATTCTGTTTTGGTCTTTAAAGTTTAAAGTGTCATATTTGAAATAAAAAAAATTTCATTTAGCTTCAATGTAGTCCCACCGTGAGGTCAAAGTTAAATAATTAATGGAATATCCTACATGATAGCAGCACAAGAATAAAGTCGATAATTTGGAGAACAAGTACAAGCTCTAGCGGTACAAAATACTCATGGATGCATCAATGTATTTATTTACCATTATCCTTAGTTCTATAAAAAATATTTCATTTAAATTGTAAGAAAAATGATAAATAAATATATTCATGCATCCACGGTTGATTTTATGGCTCTGGAGCTTGTATTTGTTTTTCATATTATTGATCTTGTTCTTATACTGCTATCATGTAGGACAATCTGTTAATTATTTAACTTTGACCTCACGGTGGAATTACATTGAAGCTAAATAAAACTTTTTTAGATTCAAATATGACATTTTACACCTTAAAGACCAAAATAAAATTATACTCAAGACCAATTTAGTACTTTACTCTTAATTTTTTCTTGTTGGGTTAAAACAAATTATATTTAAAATTTTCATTGGCTAATTGTAAATAAATGTTTTTGTTAAAAAAAAAAAAGTAAAACTTAAAACGGGCCAAACCATGTACCATGAAAAGGCGGCAATGGAGAAGAAACCCAAAAAGTGAGGGCCTTAATGTCCTTCAACAACAACGCATGGCCCCCAAAAAGGGCCCTAGGGCCCTTGTCTTTTGTCCCCACATTACCATTTTCTATCTCTATTCTCTAATACTAAGTTACTAAACTGAGCATCATAAATAGGCACCACGTTCCCTTTGATTTTTCACAGTTCACAACAAACTTGACATCAATCCACAATGGCTATGAGAAAATCAAGTGGCAGGCTTGCTTCTCAAACAACAATGATCAAGCAAATGGTGAAGAGATGCTCCAGTTTAGGAAGGAAACAACAGCAGCAAGGTGAAGACGTTCCAAAGGGTCACTTTGTTGTTTATGTTGGTGGAGTTGGAGAGAAGAGAAGCAGGTACATTCTTCCCATCTCCTTCCTCAGCACACCACAGTTTCAGATCCTCCTTCATCAGGCAGAAGAAGAGTTTGGATTTGATCATCAAATGGGTCTCACCATTCCTTGTCAACAACATGTTTTTGAGTCTCTTACTTCCATGCTCAGATGAACCATCAAACCATCACCTGCTAATTCAAACATGAAGCTGCTTCATTGCTTCTCTCTCTTGATTTTCTCCGTTGTTTAATATCCATTCATCACATGTTATATATATTTATATATTGTAAATCTTGTAGCTAGCTAGAAAAAGCAGAGCATTTTTTCCTGCAGAGTTGAGTGCCAGTGGCAGGAACTAATTTCATGTCTTGTTCATTTCCTTGTCTATGTTTTGATTGAACTATGGATTATACAATCTTAAGGTATAGTATGATGATGAGCATTGAACCACACTTTAATTCAGTTTATGCCACTCAGATTCATCACCCTTCGGAAAATCACTTGCACCGGAATGTTTGGTCACTACCGACCATGCTTATTTCAAATAATATTCAATTATTCATATGTAATAATGGTTACTCATTTAGATAGGAAACTAAGCGGGACAATGTCAAATATTATATTAGAAATTAAATTAAACGTAATCTTTGTCAATACTTTTTCAAAGCTCGTGCAAGATATTTTTCCGTCTGATACAATATGAGTATATGGCAATAAGCAAAAAAAAAATGATGATAATAATGATAATAAAATTAAATTTATGTGAGTCAGTAGTTGACAATACAGACTGGATATTTAATTAAATTTGGTCTTGGTATGGATTTAATGTGTGTGCATTATAGACAAAGTGTTTGACTAATCATGTATTATTAGATTAAAAAAGACAATCATTTCAGTGAAATATAAAAAATTACAATTAATTTTGACATGTAATCCATAAATAGTCTCCAAAATTGTCGATTGGATATCATCGCAAAAATTCTTATAATGAAGTACACTGTTAGCCCAAAAGACCCAAAAAATAAAGCCCATTGGATATGATTCTATATTAAAATTGGAACATAATTTGATTCTTTCACCCCTTAAATGAATTCATTTGGTACTTGAGAGTTGAGTCTGATTTTTTCTTTTTGGACTTTACCAAAAAATTGAGAGAATCGTTATAAGAGGATGAGGATCTCATCATTGGTATATATTCCGGACGTGACTGACAGTCCGATCCGGTCAAAATCAAAGATGGTTTATGTTGTTGAATGGGTCAAATTCGGATAGACCCAGACCACCCGACCCGTGCACGAACGCCTCAGCCGAAGCGGGGAAGTAATGCTCCGGGGGTGTACCAGTGGACCAGCGTAAATTTTGGAATTTATTCCAAAACAAAAAGGCAAAAGTTTAAGGTCAATACTACAGTGTTGAAAGTGAAGTTTTTCAGCACGTACTAAAATTAGATGGCAGTAGGGAGTGTGAGGCGTGTTGTTGAGTGAGGTTCACGCGCAGACAACTTTTACTGCAACAGTAGGTGGAGTATAACTGTATAAGTTGATTTGCTGTGATCGTTAATGTTAGTGTATAAGTTGTTGCTAATAACAATTAAGCTAATGGGCTGAGAAATTTTTGTTGGATAAGGTATTTATTGGTTCCAAATGAGGACTTTAGGTTATAAACGATCTCCAATTTTGTTAGATGAAAACTAGTTTGGTCATATGAGAAAAACTTAATAAAGTTATAATTGAATGGCTTTGGTATTGAATTTCAACACAGCTAGATTTTGGATTTAGAAAGAAAAAGGTAGTATTTAAAAAAAGTTATTAATCCATATTGTGATGAATATGTTGACAAAAAAAAAATGTTTGAACGCAATTTACACACAAATATAATATTCTTTTTAATTAGAATTTATATAATCCTTATGAAAAGTTCAGTTATTTTTTGGAAGAGTTTTTTTAGGCAGACAATAATGGTGCAAACAATAGAAATTATAGGCTGCACTTTAAATTTACTAAAACAAAAAATATTTTACTTCGTTTATCCATCATAATTTTAATTCTAGCCTTTCATTTTTTACGTTTCTCTTTTTTTATCGCAGTCGTTTCACTCTCTCTTTCTTGTAGATTAAATGATTTGAATTTTTTTCCTTTTTCTTTTACTATTTTAAATTAGTGAGTATTTTTTAATTTTAAAATTCTTCCTTTTTTTCACTATTTGACAATGATTTGAATTTAAAAAAATAAAATAAAAATATTGTATAGTTATTAAAACGAATTCTAAGTGTCATCTATTCAAATAGTATAAGGTCTAAATTATTTATAACTATGAGATAACATTTAACTCGTCCCTTAAAATTTTAAAATTTTATCTTTTCATTCTGTATAGTTTAGAATTTATGATTTTAGTGTTTATTATGTAAGGTTTTTAATGATTGAATTATGTATACTTTGTAGGATCGAGGGTTTAAACTTTAGAACTGAGGCTTTAAGATTTAGGATTTTTATTTTTTAATTTGTAACAAGTCAATTATGTGTATCGTTTTGTAATTAGGCGTAAAACATAATATATAATTTTGTAAATGAAATTAAATTTACTAAGTTAGTTAATTAAAATTAAATGGACTAAGTACTTTGTTATCTGATGATTTTGATTTTTTATTCTTTAAAATAAAGTTGAACATCATATCTCGAACACTTAATATCTATTTTCTTTATTTTTTTAAACTGTGACTGAATGTATAGTATCTTGTGATTTATAAAATTCGGGTCAATATATTCAAAATGTGTACCGTTGATAAACCATTATTTTATGGTTTATCTTGTGTTAAATAGAGTGATTTTTATCAATTTTTTGTACACTTATTCATATGAAATGCATGGTTTTACATTTTCCTTCCCAAATTGATGCTATGATTGAAAACATGCTTATTTGGCCTTTAATTCGTTATTTTTAATCCTCTCTTATTTTCATTCGATGCTGTGATATGTGTGTTAAGTGTTTTTAGAGATTACAGGGCAGGAATGGCTTAGAAGATGGAAAAGAAGCATGCAAAAAAGGAAGGAATACAAGGAATTAAAGATTTCATGGGCGAGCAGCGACACACACGCGTAAAACACGCGTACGCGTGGTTAGGAGACAGAGCAGCGATGCTTCCACGTTTACGCGTACGCGTAACTGGAAGATTGCACATCGACGCGTACGCGTGGACGACGCGTACGCATGGAAGGCCGTCACGTGCTGCATATCAGAATTAACCGAGGGCGATTTCTGGACCTATTTTTGACCCAGTTTCAGGCCCGAAAGTCCAGAATAGATGCAGGGGTGTAGCTTAGACTTAAGACACTTTCATACTCTCATAGTTTTAGTTTTATTTTAGGGAATTCTAGAGAAAAACACCACTCTCCTAGGGTTCATAGTTTTTCTAAATTTCGCTTTCGGATTGGAATTTGAGAAGAGTTGCTGCTATCTCCGGTTGAAGTCTCATCACTATAGTTTATCTTTTCATTACTCTACTCTTTTGTTTTTTACATTCAGTTTCTTGGATTCATGTTATGATTTTCTTACTTCTACATTTATTAATATAATGAACCAATTTCAATTTTAATTCCATTACTTGTTGAATTCCTTTCAATTACTTGTTATCTCCAATTTTAGTTTTATTAATTTCAATTTTAATTACCATGTCCCTTCTCTACTACCTTCATATGTTTGTAGAAATGACATTCATATTAATGGAGTAGAGCTCCCAACTTGATTATGGAGTTGATTAATAGGGAACCCTTGAGTTGGAATACTCAAGTATTAATAGGTAATTGAAAATTGCTGCCAATTGGATTATCACTAACTCTAACCCTTCTTTGAGAAGCGATTAGGACTTGTGAATCGAAGTTGGTTACCTATTTGACTTTCCTTTATTAATTAAAGGATAACCAAATGGAAGCAACAACCATTTCTCTATTATACTTAGGAAAACCAATAAGGATAGAAATTCCTATTAATTTTCTCCTAGTCAAGGCTTTTCAATTTCAAATACATAACACCTCCAGTTATTATTTCTTGCTTAAATTTTTTAGTTATTTATTTTTCCAATTCCAACATCAAAATTTTTCAGAGAAATTCCTAATTAATAATTCGCACCTTGTTTCAACTCGTTGAAAAACGACATGGGAATTCTACTCCCAGTTAATTATTCTAAATTGTGACAAACCCCTTTTAAATTGATAAGCGAAATTTAGTCAGTTAAGAACTGTATTTACAACGTTATTTTATTAGAAATTTCCTGTATTATCCAAGGCGAATTAGAGACTCTCTACGAGTATTGGAAATGCTTCAGGAATCTCCTAGGCTCATGTCCCCACCACAAGATTGACCAGTTGGTGTTGATTAGCTATTTCACACAAGGCATGAAGCCTCAAGATAAGACTACATTAGATGCTGCGAGTAATGGCTCTCTGAAGAAGTACAAGACAGCGACAGAAGCGTGGCAACTGATCACCGATCCGGCTGAGTCTACCCGAAATGCAAGGCAGAGGAACAATCATCCCAAGACTATTGCGGAAGTTTCCTCTAGCAGTGAGATAGTTGCACTTGCCAAGACTCTGGGAGAGATGACCAGTATATTGAAGCAGCTCTAGCTTAATCAACAACAACCTCTGCCTCTTCCACAGTAACATTGTCAACAGTTAATCCCTCAGAGAGTGTGTGGAATATGCGCTTGCTATTCTCACTATACTGACAAATGTCCTCAACTCCAACAAGAAGATAATACGTTGGCGGTTACTCATAATTTCTATGACTGTCCAAACCAAGGATACTATTAGCAAGGCAGTAATTTTAGCCAAGGAGGCAACTACAATCAAGGTTGGCAGGACAACTACAATCAAAGTTGGAGAAACAATTCCAACCAAGGATGGAGGGATAATTACAACCAAGGAGGCAGGGACAACGGTAGAAGTCAAAGATGGAATAACAACAACAACTATCAGCAGAACCGAAATCAGCAGAATCCTCCATACAGAGCGTCTCACCAAAGGTAAGCCCAAGCACCTCAATTCAACCAACAGCAAGCCCCTCAAATTACCTACCCCTCTTCCTCTTCTAATGATGAGATGCTTTGCTCTATTGCGCAAGGACAAAAAGATATTTAGATACACTTAACTCTATCATAAATGGTCTTAACTCCACTTTACAGGCTCTCATCTCCCGGTTGGAACCACCTTCTACCCCCAACAATCAGTCTTCAAGCTCAAGTGCACTTCCTTCTCAACCTTTACCCAACCCCAAAGGTGGAATCAATGCCATCACTTTGAGGTCTGGCACTACACTGCAAGAGAGGAATCCCGAGAAGCCAAGCTCAAAAGAAGATATTCAAGTTGAAGACATTGTTGAGGTAGAAGATGTAGAAGAAGAGGATGTGGTACAAGGTACAGTTGCAAAAGAAGTAGCTCAACCAAGGAATTGAGTACCTAAGAAAGATGATGCTGTGAGAGAAGTCATTCACATTCCTTTTCCACACCTTGCTAGGTGGACAAAGAAGCAAATGGAGCTAGACCCCAAAATGGTAGAAATTTTCAAAAAGGTTGAGGTAACTATTCCCCTTTTTGACGCCATTCAACAAGTACCTAAATATGCTAAGTTTCTAAAAGATTTATACATGGATAAAGATAAGATAAATGACTTAGAAACTATTCCTTTAGGTAGCTCTATTTATGCTTTAATGGGTGCTATACCGGAAAAATGTAGCGATCCTAGTCCATGCATGGTTACTTGCACTATAGGGGGTGTAGAATTTATTAACTACATGTGTGATTTAGGTGCATGTGTTAGTATTATGCCATTATCTGTATATGATGCCTTAAGGCTTCCACCCTTGAAAAGGTCGGCAGCATGTTTTGTTTTGGCAGATAAAAGTATAATCTCAGTGGTTAGCATCGCGGAGGACGTTTTGGTGAGCATCAAGGGGCTGACATTTCCTATAGACTTCTACATTTTAGAGATGCCCCCTAGTGACTCCGGTAGACCTTTGTCCATCTTGCTTGAAAGGCCATTTCTAAAAACTTCAAGGTTCAAGTTGGATGCCTTCTCAAAAATCTATATTTTAAAAAATAGAATCATAATTAAAATTTTTTCACGTTTATTTTTCTCATTCAATAAAGTAATGTCTTAAATTTTTGTATTCGATTAAAAAATTATAAAAAAGTAATAGTTTCTTAAATTTTAATTATTATCTAATTCTTTTACTAATATAGCAATATAGTATAAATTATTTATATAATTTAGAATATCTCATTTTTTAATCTCTTAATGACATAAATTTATTAAATACCTACTTTTTGAATGAAAAAATAAAGCATAGAATATTTTTATTAATTATGATTCCATTTTTTTAAAAATATTGTTTGTATGTATTTTTTAATTATATTATACTTTTATAATTATGTGAAATCTAATTATTTTAATTAATTTATTAGATATATTTTAATAAAAATTAAAAGCAATGACTATAAATACTAGTGCGCGAAATTGAACTCTACACAACTTAACTGGCAAGTGCACCGGGTCATCCAAGTAATACCTCAGGTGAGTGAGGGTTGATCCCACGGAGATTGTCGGATTGAGCAAGCAATGACTATCTTATAAATCTTAGTCAGGCGATTAGAAAATATGGTTGTTTGTTTAAAGGCATAAATGAAATAATAAGAACGAGATACCAGATTAGTGTAAGGCAATGATGGATAATTAGTTAAGGCTTCGGAGATGTGTATTCTTTCCGGATTAACTTTTCTTACTGTCTACTTCAACAACGAACGATTCATTTAATGGCAGCCGTAATTAACTAACTCATGTAGCATCCTCATCAAGTTAGTCTCTTCTGAACCATAGTAGTCCACCATATCTGAGCAACTCATGTAGCATCCTCATCAAGTTAACTCATGGCTTCCCACAACAGTCGAAGGTGAAGACCTAAGCAATCCACTCCCCTTCGCGATCCTACTCAAAATGCCACAGACAAGGTAGGATCTTCCGGATCAGGAAATGCTGCTTCTCATACTCTAGCCTTGACGCCACAGAAACCTCAGTAAACCACGGTCAACGGGATTATATGTCACATATCCAAAGTCGCCCAGGCACGCTCTTGAAATCCAGGGTGCATTCTCTAGCTTATGATTATCTTATCCCACCATCATCGAGGAAAAGGTATGGAAGGGATTTAAGTTGTTTAGGGGATTCAACCTTTTTCCCACATGGACAGGAAAAGCATTTTAGAAGTAGTTTTTGTACTTTTTCTTTCTTCCCGCCACCTCCCCTCCCAACAAAAGTGGTCATAGCAACTAGCAAGTTTATTTCTACATGGATTAAATTATGTTTGTTCGTAACGAAAATCAAGCAAAATTTGCAGTTTCTTTTCCCATAGAAGTTTCAAGTAAATTCAGCATTATGTATCCTATCAAGATCTAAACACTAACCCTAAGCTCATCAGGTGTTTGAATATGAATATTTATAAATTACTTATCAAAAGGTAATTTTAAAATAGTGATTATTTCAATAAAGTCATTTTTATATGAAAATAATATTACAAACTATTAAATGATTTAAGATATTTGACTAAACCATCTAATGGTTTACAACATCATCTCTTTGTGGAAGTAGCTATCTTTTAAAAGAGTGTATCTAAAATATAATTAGATCCAGCATAAAATATATAATTAGTTTTTCCATACTCATCTAAGAGGTTGCGGATTCGAGTATCCCTATCTTTGGTAAAAAAAAAAGAATTTAAAGCTGAAAGTGTCAAAACCAAGCAAACTGCTGTTCACCTGCATTCAGTTTTGGTCATTACTCATTTAACTTAATCTCATTTGAGTCATTTCATTTACTCACAAGAATGAAAGATTAAATACAACAAAGTGCTAGTATCCAACTAAATAGCAGGTTAGGGTGAGTAATTTTACATCAACAATTGATAATTAATTGTCTTTGGCTTTTTTGCTCACAATAAAATCTCAGAGGGGCTTGAATAGCCCAGATAAAAAGATTACAATCTACATCAGAACTTTCAATTAGGAAAAAAGTGATCATTTGATAATACAACCTATATAGGAAGGCCTACAATGTTGAGATGAGCAGTATGAATATGATCTTCATGTTTTGAGTTGAATTTGGAGCGGCGCTCTTCATATGATGCTGCATTCAGTTCAGTAAGAATAAGTCAGTAAACAACATCTGGTGTGAAGCTTACAAGAACAAAATTCATAAACATTCCAGACACATGCATTTGAGTAAATTTCTATACAAACTTTAAAGTATAGAAGGTGACCGAAACTCACGCTCAGTTGGTCGCAACATAATAGGGACATGTGAAGGTTTCTTTTTGATTCCTCGAGTAGGTTGATCTGGAAAAGGATCAGTTATCAACATTAGACCACTGTAAAGACAAGGAATACAACACTAATTCGGGAATGCATTTTGCTGTACCTTTTGATAAAGGCACACAATTACGAAGTGCCTCATGAAAGATAACAGGTTCAAGATGGTAAGTTTGGCATTCATTCGTCAGATATACATGCAGTGCTTCTCCAGAATCTATATACGAGATAAATTAATGAAGTAATAGTATCGAATTTCTCTAAATAAAATGCACACAACTAGGCAAGTGAAGAAAAAAAATTGGAAAGATGATGCATCTCCAATATGCTAACTAGTACTGGACTTCTAGGAAGAATCCAGTGAAAGAGCAAGTCAACATGTTCTGTAATCTAGGAAAAATCAGAACTATCTCATGAGCATATAAACTTAATATCTTCAAATTCACACGACTCAAGAACCAATGGAACCTCCAAAGGTGTACTGAGGTTTCCTTGGGATACTAGTAGTGTCCAGTAGCATATCAATTACCTATAAAATTTAAGCAGTGAAGTGTTTAGCTCAAAGTACTAAAAAGGATGAACATTCCTAGGATCTAAAATTGGCTTCGGCAAGTAAAATTGGAAAATATCATATAATACACATGCGGCCATCAGTCATCAGACAGGAATGACTTTACCGGATAATCTTAAAGGACAAACAAGGCAACAGCAAAACAAAATTTTAAAGTGATTTAGTTGAGAGTTTTAGGCACCCACATTTAGAGATTCCAGGCCTTTGCCAATCATGAATAGAACAGCAACCATGCAGTGAACCTGGTGCCATAAAAAAGCACTATCTCTGATTTTAATCACCCAAAGTTCATTATCACCATACCTGCAGATAAACATGAAAATGATACACAAACTTCAAGCCCAAAAACACTGAATTCTGAAATGAAATAGATTTAAGGCTTCTCTCCTCATATTACATAGGGTCTACCAATTGCCAACAAAAAAAAGTCTCAGCTTGATTATAACAAGTGATTTCTATTATAACATTTTTGATATGAACTGCCACAAAAGGAAAAAACATAACAAAAGCCTAAAATCAGAAACAACGAGGTTGCAGGAGAGCGGTGATAACAACAACTACTACAGCAACGGTGCTTGAACGACGTCGTCAATGGCTGAAAGAAAGCAAAAACAGATACCGAGTGAGAGGGAAGGATACCTGAGGACGGTGGCGCTGCTTGTGACGACAGCTGCGGCGATGCTTTGGAGGTCGGCGACGGCACAACAGACGGAGAGAACGGAACACCCAATGAGGCGGTTATGCTCGGGTGGCGCGATGACGGTGATGGAACGGGGGAGGAGATACAGAGAATTAGGGTTCATTCTTTGGGAGCATGATTTGAAGAAGAAGCAAAGATTCAGTTTTTAATATTTTAGTAAATTATACAATTACTCATTTTTTGTTTTAATTTAATTATCAAATAGTTTAATCATAGTTAACATAGCAACTAATTAAAGAATGATATGTCATAAAGGATAATGTACATGCTATTATAGGAAAGGTAGAGTAGAATTCACCTTAATATTAACCATAAAATTTAGGAGGCTTTCTTATGAAGTTTATGTAGTTCATTAATTTCAAAGGTCTATAAATATCTTTCCTCAATACTCAACACATTTTTCAGCCTATTGGCATATACACAATAGACTCTAAATAGAGTAAGTCTTTTATTTTTCTAAACATATCAAAGCTTTTTATTTTTATCATGTTCATGTGGATAATCTTCTTCTTGATATGTTTTTGGTTCAATCTATTGCACATAGAAATAGATAAGAGACGATTTCTTCCTGTTGATTTTTAAAATGATAAGATTTTTTACTTTGAAGTTGATCCTAATGAGGTCAATTTAATTTATTTCTAATATTTCTCTAGTATGTTTATATAATTTTGTAAATTTGTTTCAATCATAATCTCATTACAACTGATTTAGTTTAAATTTATTTTGAATGTGTATTTTTTGTTGCATGTAAGTTCAGCCTGGTTTTTCTTCAATATTCTATAAGAGATATAAAGACCAACTTAGTGAAAGGGTTTTTTTCATTGACCTTAATGAGAATTTGGTTGAATTAATTATTGAAATGTGTTAATCTGTTGGATATATTTTATTTAATTTGGATTCGAATATTCGAGTATGAGATGTTATGAAGCCAATCAAGTTAAATGAAAAAAGAATAAAAGTTGTAAAAGGCAATAAGTAAATGGAAAAGTATGAGGAGACAATAGACTTATTGTACAATGCGTACAATAGGGTTTAATTGTAATTAAAATTAAATTATAGGTAGTTATTTAATTTTAAATTCTTTTTAATTTGAAATTTGAATTAAATTAGGATTACCCTCATTATAGAATCAAAACAACAAACCTCTCTCTGAATCCGCCATTACCTCCTTTCTCTCCATCACTTCTTCTCTAACCAACCCTTATGTCTCTTCTTCGTTTTCTCATCCCAAATCACCCTAAGCATCACCTCCCAGCCAACCAACCACCGTCACCCACCCTTTCTCTCTTCTCTTTCTTTCCTCTTTCCCCATTTCTCCCTGCCGTGTTTGCTGCCCCCACGCCACCATTCGCGCCTGCCAGCTCCGGCGAGCAACATCCAGGTGCAACCTAGCAGCGGCTAAGTTCTGTGCCGCTGTGACACCATCACTGCCCCCGTTCTTCTTTCTCTCTTTCATCAACGCAGGTTCTATCCCTTTTCTTGTACCGGGTTCTTTCTATTTTATTTATTTCATTGCTTTTAATTTTGGTTTCTGTATATAGATTAGGCTTCGGACTAGTTAATATCTGTTGCTAGATTGAACGTGTTTGTTGGCTGAATTTTATGGGTTGATTGCTGCTTCCATTGAATTAAATGCTCTGTTTACATATGATGCACACCATATGTTCGATGAAATGCCTAAATGAAATCTGTATGTTTAATTCTTATGTATGGCCAGCATTTGACATAAATTCTATTCTCATGAGGCATTATAATTTACAATTGTGCAGTTTTATGTGATTTCTAATGATGTTTGAATTTGAATTTTGTTATGCACTTGTTTGTGCTTTTTTATCAAAATACCAATTTGGTTAAAAATTTAGATGTTATCAATTGTTTGGTATATTTTTAAGAAGTGCATACCATATTTTATTGAGTGATTTGAATGAAATGGTTTATTCATGTTGGTTTTGAACATAAATGATCACATGCGTCATCACTCGTTCTTTGAAGTTTTTGAGCAATTAAAATTGGTTTTTATTAAAATTATTGCTTCTTGAACAAAGGGCCATGTTTATGTGATTATTTTATACTCTTTGACATGAATAAGTGGCTTCTTTATTATTGCCTTGATTATTTTCTTTGTGCTAATTTTGATTAACCCTTGCAAATTCAATACACAATTACAATAACTAAGTTTTTCAGCCTCAATTCACTCTAAATTGCTTTAGTCTAAGTTGTTTGCACGTTAATTGCATTTATTCCTTTATTAGTTACTTAGGCTCCTTAATTGTGGAAAATCTCACTTTCTTTTGAGCATATTACACATTTTCAACCTGTTTTTCTCAATATTTTACATATTAAGTTTTTCTTCATATTATCACTCCACAGAAGTTCTTTAATGGAGTCCAATTTGGTTGAACCACTGTGTCGTGTTCCATCTTCCAAGTGGCATATTTATTTTTATGTTTAATGCTTATCCAAATGCATCATAAACATTCATGATTTAACCAAATTTATGAAGGTTTTATGTTCATGGTATGCTTTTATGTATGAGGAATTTGTATGTATTAATTAAGCATGGCATATTAATGTGACGCTGGATGAAACTATGTCTTTCTTGGACTAACTTTTATTGGTATATGAATTTATATTGCTTAATGTAAATTGCATGTATAAGCATGAGATTGTTGAATATGAAAAATAGTGAATGTTATTATCATCATTAAGATTTAATTTGATAATAAAAATTAAATATTCAAGAGTTAGTTGTCAACGGATGGACGACTTAATATGCTTCCTGTATGTTCAGTTTGGAATATACGTATGATCACACATGATAAACACTAAATGAATAAAAAAAACAACTCTAGTCACCATTGGCTCTGAAACCGATGTTTGGACTATGTGCTTGGTAGTTGTATCTACTGCATGTTCATGTATGTGATGTATAGTGACATTGCTTGTGCTGGTTAGTGAGGTTTCTTTTTTGGTCTATGTACTTAGTATAATGATTGACTTGATTTCTTTTTTATGGTTACATTATTTGTGCTAGTTAGTGAGGTTTCAAGCAAATGATATATACTAAGGATTTATCTTATTTTTTTATTTTTTTGGAATTGTAGGCCATGCAACTATTGGATGTTATTGAGGTTGGAAGTGAAGAGACGGATCTTAGTTACGAGGTTTGGACTCTAGAGGTCGGTGCTCATGTTCGCCGCAATGAGCCCCACTAATTTGATGGGTTCATGTCTTTGTTAAGCTCATTAGACAATAGTTAGTTTCTATTGGACATGACTTTCAGTACATAATTCATGTGTTAGATATTATAAACAAAAACAATTATCTGGTCTGGAAAGAATGGGTTTATTTTAAAAGAAATTTGGATGTTCGTCTCTAAATATTAATGATGTTCACCGTTATTGTATCCATCTGGATGGTTAATTTATTAGACAAGATGGATGCTCATTCTGATTATATGATCTCACTTATTGATTACACGATTATCGCTACTCACAAATGTTGGATGTTCATCTTTACATATAACTGGATGTTCAAACTGTGGTCACTATAGCGTCTATTCAGGACGCTTCATGAAATCTTGGCTCAATGTCGAAATTCAAAAACTCAATGCTTAACAAGTTCAAGTCATTTGACTTTGGAAAAGTAAACATAAATCTCTGAATAAAGACTGGATGTTCGTTATAGTAAGATTCTAGATGGTTACTTTCACAGAAAAAATTGATGTTCATTTTCTCTGTAACATCTGTTCAGAATGCTTCATGAAAACTCAACTCAAGTTCAAATTTCAAGAACTCAATGCTTAACAATTTCAAGTCGTTCCATTTTGGAAAACTAAAGATAAATCCATGAATAAAGACATAGTTAGACGGATGTTCGTTTTAGCTAGAATATGGATGGTTCCTTTCACAAAGAAAATGGATGTTCACTTTCATGAATTTTTTAGACTGTCATGCCTGAGTGAATGAAGACCAACATATTCACAAAATTACAAAAGGTAAAAGAGGGTCCATAGTTAAGTCCTCATAGTTTCACATAAATAAATTCCCAAGACTAGAACCAATGTATAAGCAAAACAAACATATCAAAAGTTTTAGTCTAGTATGAGTATGCTAATTTTTCCTGCCCTTGACCTTTTTCATAGGTGGTAATCCTTCAGCCCGTCGCGTCAACGTCCTTGTGCTAGGTGCTGTGAGTATGCTAACACCTGATCATGCAATTGGTCCTCTGCAATGCAATGCAAGGTTATTTTCACTTTATAACAAGGAAAAAAAAACATAACATGACAAATTAACAATTACATAATCCAACGACTAAAACCATATTCCCTACAAAAATAAGTAGAAACAATTCACAAACCCCTCCAGTGAGCACATTAAACACAGACCGACTCATACAAATGCTGCATTCAGCTTGAATTTAAGCGGACTCACAGATCAACTCATACAATTAAAAGCACAACAATTAGCAAGCCTTATTAAATTCACACAATTAAATTCGCGCTAAACTTTAATCAATTGCTAAAACAAAGCCACCAAAAAAATGAAGATAATATCAACGAAGATTCAACAATGGTCAAGCAAGTTAACGTCAAATTAGATGCACATGGTCCACACAGATACAGTAAAAAAAGAAAAAAATTAATTTAAACTGATATGAAATCAAAACCAACAAACTTTTTCGTCCTTTTTCCGCGCTAAAGTTAAATCATCATGAATTGCAACAACATAAATGAACTACCTACTCCACAATCTCCGGAATGCTACCATCGCACCCAAAGCTTTCTCACCATGGTTAATCACTCATATCATTAACAAAATCTATCTATAATACAACACGCAACAGTGATAACCTTTCGAAAAATGAATAACACCACATACTTACCTTAGATTGTTATGATCTTCCGCTGATGATGTTAGATGTTTTCCCTGTGATGAGCACGCGGCTGATTTCCTCGAATCGGATGTTCAGCTGCTCGGCGATGGCATTGCCCACGCGAGTAGAACTGTTCGAATGCTCGTTTCGGGGGTGAGCGCTCCTCTGCCTTCAGCTCTGATCGGAGGCAGAGCGCGGACGGACTCTGGGTCGGTGACGGCGAGATGTTCAGGAGCCACTCTCCCTTTGGTTCTGATCGGAGGCGGAGCACGGACGGCCTCGGCGGCGGTCACGGCGGGGTGTTTTCGACGGCCACGGTAGGTGCGCTTCCGTTCCCTGTTCGCCTTCCGTGGTTGACGTTTGCGGCGCTGACGGGTCTTCCTGATCAAGGTTCTGCAACAATTGCAAGGGTTTTGGATAGGGAGTGAAACAGCCTCAACCTACTGTATTAGGATTTTGGAGAAAAATGTAATTACTTAAAATTTTGTGGTATGATTAACTAAACAGCTATAATAGATTAGGGTTATTAATGGGTTAATTTACTCTATTAAACTAAATTGGGCCTTCTAAACGATCCATTGTAACCATTGTAAACATATTTCATTGTCTCCCTAGCGTTACCCTAAGTAAATACGCTACTAAATCATGAAATTAAAGTCGGGAGATGGCTATATGGTAACGTCTCTAAAGTCTAAACCTTATAAAGGGAAATAGAGAATATTAAAAGTAGGTACATATTATTTGATTATCACCTAAAATATTCAATGACTTAAGTATTGAAGTGTTTTTGTAAGTTGTCCTTCCAACTGAATTACCAACGAGATAAGGATCGAGATTCCTATCAACTCCTAAGCTCGAAAATACTACCTCAGCTCCAAAAATCTTCAATTACATAGTTTTGTTTTTATTTAATTTAATTTTAATTATGCATAATTATTAATATAAATATAATTTTTTTAATATTTACAAATTAAAAATAAACAAAAAATATCTTTTATTATTCTCAATCTACCTTTTTTTCATTATATGATGTCTACTAATATTATTTTTTTAATAAATAATCATAATATATAATAATATAATACGTATAAATTAATTAAAAAATTAATAAAATAGAAAAATAATAATTACTTTAGTATAAAATAATTAAAAAATACATTTATTATAAAAAATATAATTATTTAATTATAATTAGATCATTGATTCAATTAATAGCTCCATAACTCGATTCGTGGCTCAATGATTTGATATTCTGATCGAATGGATTGCTAGGTTTTTTTTTTTTTTTTTGTCAGGAATGGATTGCTAATTTGAATTTGATAACAGGAGTGTGAAAGGTTTGAAATGTCCAAATAAACAAGTCCAATCCAAAATTACGAGTTTATTAGCACATACAGTTGATGAAAAATATAGGCGTATTTGCCGCTCAAACCTTGAGAATAAGTTTCCATCAATATCCTCCACTAATTAGAACACATTGCATACTAATATTACTAATAATTAAGACGATTCAATAATTAGTTAGCCTTGTTATACCGGTTCATATGCATTCCAAATTTAAAGGCGTCGCCGTTCATACTACGGCACTTCATTATAATTATAGTATATCAACTAGTAATTTAACGGTTTAACCAATAATTTAATGACCCAATACTCTAACCGGGTTGATTGTCGTTTGAGTTTTGATGCCTATGGATCTCATGCTGATTGTAATTCCAAGATAGAAAATGCTAACCCGTTCTTGGAGCCATTTTTAAAGAAGCTGTATGTAGCTATGTTTTTTTTTTTTTTAACAAAGAGCTCAACACAACAAGTGGAGTATAAAGAGTAGTAATAAAGTATCAACTAAAAATAAAATAAACAGAATAAACGAAACTGTATATACCTCTTTGTCATCTCCAGTATTGCCATCAACAATAGAAAGAGTTAACATCGAACCACTATTTGTAGTTCAAAAAAGACATGTTGATAATCTCCTTAACCCCTTTTTCTTTGTTCTGAAAGATCCTCTAGTTCCGTTTCAATCATATGTTCCATATGATCATGCAAAAACACACCATCCCTCTCTTGCACTCTTGTTTTGTACTTAAATTCTTAGTCTAACTCTGGAAGTGCTCCTTTACTGCACCTGGACAAGCCCATTGCATTCCAACATATGATAACCAAACACACCATACCTGCCACAAAGCTACAATAAAGAAATATGTGGTCGCCATATTCAACACTATTGTTATGGTATATTAATTTGTACCGTTGATATAGTTGTCAGTTGAAGTTGAACAATTTTTATTATTGCTCGCAAAGAATCAAGGTATATATAAATTTAGTGAAGGAAAATACAACATAGTTTAAGTTCTGTTTTTGGTTTGGTAAGGAGAATTACAACATATAGAGAGAGACTATGTCAATACCTGCTATTTAAGTTACAGAAGAAGCTCAAAACGAAAGAAAACAGCATATAGTAACCATTTACAAAGCTGTTACATACAATAACAAGAATGGCCTCAGATTATATGCAATGATGCATGGTATTCTCCACTCAACAACACAACAAACCAAATTACCAAAGAGGCTAATTTAATAACTCAACGAGAAGGTTTTCCTTTTGATGAGAAGAATCTACTGAAGCCTCGCGCATGCTTCTCCGGTGTAGGCGTGGAAGAAGCCGCCGTTGAGGAGGCTGATTTGGTTGGCCTGTGTCTTGCTTTGTGATGCCGCACCGGGGATCTCGCTAGAAGGCTCGACTCGTTGTCTGGGCTAGATAAGCTGTTGGAGAAGTACAAGGGTGAACCAGAACCCACTCTTTCCACCAATTTAGAACTACCACTTTCTGGCTTTGGATTTTCTAGATGCAGAGCATTTAACTGCTTCTCAAGAAGAAATATAGTTTCCTGACACTCAGCTAGCTTCTCCGCCGCCGTTGCCAAATCTTTCTCCTGCATTAAACACGGAATCTGTCTTGGAATTTTAACACCATAATATATATTTAGCAATATGGATTATGGCATGCAGCTTATTATGTTCTTGTTACCTGTGTAGACTTCATGCGACTATCAGCTGCTGAACTCTCAATCCTAACAGACAAACATGAGAACTAGTTAGATATTATATTAGCTACATGAAACCATGCTTTTCATCTAGAATTAAACACATATATACAACATAGACAACATAGGATGGTATCTAACCTCTGTAGTTGCTCCTCCAGCACCTTGCTTTTGGCCAATACGGTTTCGTGAGCCTTCTTTTCCTCTTGAAGCTTATTCTCCAGGGTTTCTGTCTCAATTTGAAGACGGTTCAGCTTGGTTACAAGCTCTTGGGCACGTGCTTCAAGTGACTTGTATGACTCTGCCATGCACTTCAGCTGCGTCTCAGCCAAGCTGTTTGATTTTATAGCAGAAGCCAATTCTGATTTTACTTCTGCTAGAAGTTGCTCAGTCTCTAGCAATTGAGACTTTGTCATTTGTAGATTTTGAGCACACTGTGACAGATCAGTTACTAGTTTTCGATTCTCCTGTTTCAATTCTTCATATTCATCGGAGAGGCTCTTCGATGTAGAAACCACATTTCCATCATCAGGAACCTCAGGATCAGAACAAGGATTCAGAATAAGGGAAGAACCATTTTGATATCTATTTCCAGATGCATTGTCTTGAGCTAGCTTATTTTCAGGCAAAGCAATCTTATCTATACAATCAGGACTGTTATTTTCAGCTTCTGTACCCTTGTAGCCAAGGACATTAAATCTGAACTCACTTGCTTTAGTTAAAACACTGGACAGGCCAAGAACAAACTGGACCAAACTTGCATTGTTACATAGAAGTTTATCGTAAGTAAAAGAGAATTCCTCAATCTTTTTACTCATTTCACTTCCATCGGACGATATGTCATGAAATGATATTGCTTCTTTGCCCAGTAACAACACAAAGTCGTGAATATGAGAAATTGCAGCTTCCAAATCTGAGTTTATCTGCACATATTCGTTGGAATAGTGGGATGAAGTGGCTTCCTTGTCCATTTCTATTATGTGCTTAATATCTTGTATGATCTTCCCTACGTCTGCATCATTAGCAATGGACTCAAAAATTGATAATATTCTTGACCTAAGCTCTGATAGTTGCGAGTCGTTGCTCTTTATATCATTGTTCTCTTCAGATGGAACATCTTTGCAAGATACCTCATCTAAATTGGTGTCATTTGACAAACGAGCTAACTTCTCCACTTCTAGAAAGTCATCCATTAGTTCCAACTTCTTAGTGGCTTCAGATTTGATCGATTTTTCAGTGCTTTTTTCTTTAGGGAATTGGGACAGCCCGGAGACTATTGCCGTAGACCAAGAGTCAGCACAGCTTCCTGTATCATCATTTCCATCTTCAGACATGGAGACCAAGCTTGGAGCATTGCTTGCATGGGTCATCTGGGTGATGGATTCTGGGGATCCTTTCTGCTGATGCTGTGTTTCCCAACTCTGAAGTTTGCTTAGTGTTTTAGCACACATACTCCTTGATGCCTGCAATTCACTGTTACGTTTAGCCAAAGCTTCTTTCAACATCTTTGTTTCTTCTTCCATTGCCAATAAACGCCCCGAGAGAAATTCATTCTCTTTCTGGAATTTTTGTACATTCTCTAAGGAGAACTCAGACAATGGGGACAAATACGGAGCAGCAGGTTTCACGGGAGACTTCCTTATTCGACTCTCTCTGTAATCATGGCCAAGGCCTTCAACTTCTAACTTCATCTGTGCGAGTGCAGCAGGGCCAGGTAACTTCTTCCGCACTAGACCACGTAACCTTTGGCACTCAGCCTCTAACTTAGCAATTTTCTTGACACCCTCTGCATGCTGCTTGTTAGCAGCTTCTGCTGATCTAATACTCATGTTCTTCTCTTCGTTGCGAATTTCAAGTTCCTTCGAAACAACATGGAGTTCATATTTAAGTGAATTAATCTCTCTCTCGCATGATTCTATGTTGCTCTTAAGATGCTCAATTTCAGCCTCAGCATGTGCTTTTTCTTGGCTCACTTTGATCAGCATGTTGGAGCGCTCCTGCAAGGACATTGAGAGTGCTCCATTTTCAGCACTAGCCCTGACAAGTTTCTCTTCAAAGTTAACTATCTTTGCCTCCAGTTCCCCCTTAATCTTGTCTAATTGCTTGGTTTTCGCCAGAGCAACTTCTTGTATTTTCTGTTCATGTTCTTCCTTAAGATTTCTTATCTGTCGCATACATTCCTTAAGAGCCCCATCTAAATGTGATGCGCGATCCTCGGCCGTGAGTTTGGAAAGAGTGACAGATTCTAAATGGTTCTTCAACGCCAAAGCTTCTGCTTCAGCCTTCTCCCAACCTGCAGCGTGTCATCTAAGAACAATGAGAATGGAGAGAAGATTGAACGAGATGGTAAAATCATTTTAAGCCTTATATTTATTTATACCTAAGACAGCTTCTTCAGCCACTTTAGCATGCTGTTTTACAATAGTTTCCTTGGTATTGATATCAGAGTTTGCTGCTGAGAGCTTTTCATTCATCTCCTTGATCTCATTCTCAAGTGTTCGAACTTTTCCCTCATATGTTTTTACTTGATCTTCTAAACCAGTTAGATGTGAATATGATTCCACAGAGATTTGGACGTAGTTCACTTCCTTCCTGTCCTGTTTGCATAAGTGAAGAGAAAACAATAAGCAAGAAAAATCTATTAACTTCATCAATTTGTTGAATCAACAGTAGGAGAATACTGAATTTATTTCAAGAAAACAACCTGATTGGCCTGATCAGAAGCATCGCCAGATTCCAATGGTTTGTCCACAGCCTTGCCAGATGATTTTTTCTTCCACGGCCACCGTCGGTCCATTGTTACAGCCTATAAAAAAGATATCCACCATTATAATAATTCAACAGTTGGATGAGATTTTTAGTGCAGTTAACAATAATGAAAATTCGCAGTTATCTTGCCTTGCTACCAAAGGAATGATGATGCTATTCTATTCAATTCAATTCTCATTGAAGAAACGCCGTTCGCAATAATTAAACTAACCAAGCTTTAAGTAGGAATTTACAACATGTTTAATTTCTAAGCAAAATAACAATAATAAAGAAATGAAGAAATAGGAAGGTGGTGGAGCTCAAGTGAAGTTTGTATTTTCACGTAAACGACGATCTATTTCCAAGCTAAGATCTATTACTATTTCTATTCTCTAACGCGATTATTATGAAAAAGAAAAAAAAAAGGTTGTGCATTGCATACACTATATACTATTTTCTAAGAAGTGAAAATAGTAAAGGCCTAGAACATAGCACAGTGCAAGGTGCCATCAATTTTTACATTAATAATTATAATCAGAGGAAAAAAAACGAAATCCAGAACTAAGAGAATAATGCAGCAAGGGAAGGAAGAATAAGGGGAAAAATGAAAGAAGCGTGAATGAAAATAAACTTACCGGGAAAAAAAAAAAAAAAAAAAAGAATGAAAGTTAAAAAGGATAATGCGTATGGAGAGGAGAGTAGCAGCTTCTACAATGGTTAAAGGTGGCAGTAACAGTGCCGGAGCAGCGATAGTGGTGGTGGTGGCTAAGCTAAGCTAAGATATCAGTATCTCTAGAAAGCTAAGACGTTCAAGGAAGCTCCAAAAATTCATCCCTTAGCTTTTTGAATTTTTCTTCTTTCTCTCTAATAAATAAATAACTCATCCATTATTCTTGTTTCTTAAGCTTTTATTACAAATGACTTTATTATCTTATTCTTAAGCAAATTTTCGGAGGTGAAAACTGAAAGTGGTTATTGGTAGATTTACTTAATTAACCTTTTGGAAGCATGGAATAGAAAGAGAGTCCGAACCAACTCCTAATCGATTGTGTCAGAATCAAGCAAGCATCTTAGCTGTATCCGATGTTGAGAAAAGAAAATCCATACATTGTTCTTATTTAACTTACCTTTCATAAATACTGTTATATAATAATAGTAGTAGTATAGTGTCTTTAGTATTATTTTAATTTTAAGTGGCATTTAAGACAAAAGTGTGATTATTACGACTTTGGACCACAATGGCAGCAATTCTAGTCTCTACAGCTCACTAATTTGGTGTGTAGTTGCATGAGACTTGACTTGGCGGCTTTCCAAGCACAGTGCCATACTCACTGCATGATTCCATCTCTGCCACTGCCATAGGGTTACCTTTCATGCCTCTTATAATCTGCTCCTGTTAAATATTTCAATTCATGCCAATTTTGACTTTTTATATTTCAAGACAAGTTTTCTCTCTTTGTAATATTCTTTCCCATAAATGCCTTTAAGCTGCCAATTATAATAATATTTATTTATGGGGTTAAATCACAAATATATGGAAATAAAAATACGAGGAGAGTTAGTGGGCAGTAATTTTTATAATTTGTAGCCATTAAATAGTTATCAATGATGATTTTAATGGCGTGAGATTTCATCCAATAGCCCATTTTTTTTTATTGGTTACATACTGACCAAAATTTGATAAAGTTGCTTAGCTTCTAGACTTTTCCTAACAATACTATATTATTATTGTAACCTTTAATGCATGATACACTTTAGTATTATTATTATGCCAAATAATGTACACTTTTAGACCTTGGATTCCTATTGGCTACTTGCTGTGTAAAGAGTAGTGTTGTGCATGTGATTATCAGAGACTATTCTTTTATTTATTTAAGCAATTTTTATCATTATAATTGATGACCAATTTAAATACTTAATGGTAAATAACAGTATTTTTGAAAACAAAAATACTATATATACACAAAACATCAATTAACAAATTAGTTATCATGTATTTGAATATAAATATATATAATAATTTATTTTTATTATGTATTTTATATTTTATTATATATTTTATATTTCTATTTTTCTTTTTACATATATTATAATATAACTAAAGTAAATTTTTTAAGGTTGCAAGCATTTTATTAGTGGTAAAGATATATTTAACCAAAATACACATTGCCATGCATTTTTCCTTTCAAAAAACAATAACTTATGAAAGCCTTCCTATATATAATTGATAGCAATGTTGTCTCTTATTCTAAATAGAATAATTAATAATTTAAAAATTTATAGCTAACTTTTATAGGCAAGTTATGTTAAGAGTTAGATTGCTTGGTTGGCGTTGTTTCCTCAAGAAGGGGGTATTTTGACTCTATACATCTTATGTAACGACGGTTTCCAGTAGTGGCTAAACAGTCCACATTACAACATAATAATTATGACCTTACAGCTTTTTTAATTAATTTAAATGGTCGTTGACTGGATACCTAGAAAGTACATTTTAAAGAAATAATTAATTTATAATTAAATTTTGAGAAAAGAACAAATTGATTCCTGATTTTTTGGTCAACAGACATTTAAGTCTTTGAGGATTTAAAAATACATTTAAGTTTTTAACATCTTCAAAATCTGGACATATCGATTTCGAAGTCTAATTTGTTCAATTTTAAAAACTCTCTCATGTGTGCATCTGTATCAATTAGGCCAGTACAACAGGAATCACGTTTGATTTTTCTATTAAATCTGACGGACCCAAATAAACATGAAGGATTAATATGTCTAGGTTTTGAAAAAGTTAAAGACTTAAATGTATTTTTAAATTCTCGAAAACTTAAATGTATGCGAATCAAAAGGTCAGGACCTATTTATCTTTTTCTTTTAAATTTTTATATGATTTTTAATTTATAATTAAGTTATTTTTAATATAAAAATATTAAAATTAATTAAATATTTTTTACAAATTAAATGTTTTTATAATTAAAATTTTAATTAAATTTTTTATTATATATTTTAAAAAATCTATTAAGTTTAATATTTTTAAAATAAAAATTTAATTATAAAATTAAAAATAATATAAAAATTCAATTAAAAAAATTAATTATAAATTTAGTAAAATTATAAAAAAAATAATTTCACATGAAATAATGATTGTAGATATAATGACGATGAAGTTAACTAAATTACGATAATTAGGGAGTAAGTTAAGGGGATAGATTTTGAGGGTAAGGCCTATAGAAAAGAAACACGTGTGAATGAGTGAGTTAGTAAAAGTACTCATTGGATGCCCCTCGGTCGGTCCTCCCCTTCTTTTTTCTTTTGCCAGCACCTTACCCACCTCACTACGCTGCTCCCCCTCCCCTCCCCCTTTTTTTTCGCTTTTTCCAAATGCCAACAACGACAACAACAATCAACAATAACCACCCATTCACAACTTGTACTTCCATTGTTTCTAGCCACAGGTGGGGGTGCTCATGTTACGGCTCATATTTTATTTTATTTCGGTGAAGATTATAAATATATTTATGAACAAAATTTACGTTGCAAATGATATTTTATTTCCATATTTAAAAAAAAAGTAACTTTTTTTTTATTAAAAGATCAAATATTCTCTACATACAAATCATTTTTCAATACAATTTTACATAAGTCTTTTTAACCTAATTCACCTCACGTGCCATTATCTAACTAACTTTTCAATCAACACGCGAATATATAACTGCCTTTTTTAAAAAGATTTTATTTTCATATTTAAATTTTCTCAACGTTTTGTATCTATATTTTCTTCTATCTCTGCATTCTCCGTATTTCTCTGTGTTGGTTCTCTGCTTCTCTTCCTTTGTTTTTTGCGATTTTCTTCGTTCTTTTCGTTTTTTAAATCAAGCTCTGAAATCAGCTTTGAATAATTATCTCATTATTGAAGATAATGAATAATTCAAGTTCATATTTTCATCAATTGAATTAGAGCGAAGTGGATTATTGTTTTGAATCCAATCAAGTAGTTGAGGTGTAGCTCGATTTTAGTTAATATTTTCGTTAGTAATTTATGATTCTGTAGGTGAATAATGTTATTTTTATTTTGAAAATTGTTGTTCATCGTTAATGGTTTGAATTGAATGTAATGTAGGAGTTTTGCATTAAAGAAAATATTTTTGTGTATTTACAGTAAATTTCAGTGTAAAACTAAGATATTTATATGTATTGTTTAAGAATTTTTGGTATATGTATACTGATAGTTCTGCATAATTCAAAACTCTTATTCTCCCTCCTCATTTTCTGCTGCTTCTTCTTTTTCATCATCATTATCTTCTTCTTTTTTCTTATTCATTTTTTTTATATTACCTTCTCAAGTTTCTTCTTGTTTTACTCTCTTGACAAGAATAAAAACAAAAAAATCAAACAAAGAAGAAGAAAAAACATATAATACTACAAAATTACTTGAAAAATGATGAATCTACATTCATCCAACTAAAAGAAAGAAAGAAATAAGAAAAAAAAGAAGAAAAATGCAACATTAAAGAAAATATTTTTGTGTATATGCAGCGAATTTCAGTGTCAAATTAAGATATTTATGTGTATTGTTTAAGAATTTTTGGTATTTTTCTACTGATAAATTCTGTATAATTCAAAACTCTTTCTCTTTTCTCCTCCTCATCTTTTGCTGCTTCTTCTTCTTTTTCATCATCATCACCATCTTCTTTTTTCTTATTTATCTTTTTCTTTTTGTTTTACCTTCTCAAATTTCCTTCTTGTTTTATTCTCTTAACAAGAATAAAAAAAATCAAACAAAGAAAAAGAAGCCACACATAATGCTACAAAATTACTTGGAAGATGATGAACTTACATTCATTCAACTAAAAGAAAGAAAGAAATAAGGAAAAAAAGAAGAAGAAAAAAACACAGCATTAAAAAAATATTTTTTTTATATCTGCAGCAAATTTCGGTGTAAAGCGAAGATATTTATGTGTATTAAGAATTTTCGATGTTTTTGTACTAGCATAATTCAAAACTTTTCCTCTTCCTCCTCTTCTTCTTCTGCTTCTTCTTCTTCTTCTTATTCAACTTTTTTTTTTGTTTTACCTTCTCAAGTTTTTTCTTGTTTTACTCTCTTAACAAGAACAAAATAAAAGAAAATCAAACAAATAATAAGAAGAAATACATAATATTGCAAAAATACTTGGAAGAGGATGAATTTACATTCATTTAACTAAAAGAAAGAAAAAAATAAGGAAAAAAAAAAGAAAAAATGCAGCATTAAAGGAAACATTTTTGTGTATTTGCAGCAAATTTCAGTGTAAAACGAAGATCTTAATGTGTATTGTTTAATATTTTTCGGTGTTTTTATACTCATAAATTCTTCATAATTCAAAACTCTTTCTCTTCCTCCTCCTCATCTTCTGCTGTTGCTTCTTCTTCTTCAGCTTCTTATTTTATTTTCTCATAATTCTTTTTGAATTCAGTTTCGAAACTTTCTTCACTTTTCAAGACAATTTTGAGAGATTTTGATCCTTATTTGAATTTTAAATGTTACAATTTTAATTGAGGGAGAAGAACCATTTATCATAATAGTTTTTGCACTATTCAAGAGTTGGAGAAGCGCGTGTTTACATGCAATCTAAACTGAGGGTTATTTTTGTTGAGTTTGGGCTAACTTGTATAAACTTGTATACTAAAAAAACTTGTATGTATAACAGACCTCTTAAAAGATATTCTACACGTTAACATTATCCATTTTTGATATTATACAATATTTTTCTCGCATAATTTTAGTAATTAAATTTAATTAACTTAGTCTAACAATTTAAGAAATGATCATTAAAAATTTTAGTTGTACAAAAAAAATAGAATAGACATAGAAAAAAGAAAAAAAGACTTAGTTAAATTTAATTATAAAAATAATTTATTTATTTAATATTTATTTTAACAAAATTAATTGAAAAAAAGTAAGCTTATTTGTTTTTATTAATTTATTTTTTGTTATTTCTTTTCTTCGTTGGTGGAATGGATGGGAAGGACAGAAAGTAAAAATAAAAAGAAAAGAAAAAAAAAAGAAGCTTATTAGAAATAATGCATCATATTATAGAGTCAGTTACGTATATAGAGTCAGCGACGTATACCAGCAAAGAGCCCATGCCATACTTGGATGCCCAGCATGCAGCTCGCTCTGGATGTTCAATCGTTGCATCTTCATCTTCATATATATAATTTAAATAATTTCTAAATACTCATACATACATACTTATTTAAGTTAATTTGGTAAAAAATAAGGGTGCAATCGAACTTGGAGTTATTCAACTTACTGACCAATATAGTATAGATGTTGTGAACAAATAATGGATAAGCGAGATTTTGATTACCATAAATAGGGTGTTACTAACGTTACACATAAAAGGTGGAAAATTTAAAATACAAATACAGCGCTAAGTAGGCAAAACGGCTAACAAGAAATATAATCATATATCTGACGGTAAATACTCTGAATACATGAAAAACATATAAAAACGGGAGCTTCAAAGCAAGTAAAGACATTCCGAAATTTTTTAATAAGTGCACTACTAACTTAAGTTTCGGAGTGTTTTTACAAATTGTCTACCTGGCCTGGTCAAAAGTAATCCTACTCAAGATCTCGTTTTTTTCTCATCTACATATCATAAGCAAGGTATGAACATTGGCACTGTCTGCGAAAATCCCGAAATTGTTTCATTCTATGGTTAAACACAAGATTCAATCAATTATTAATTCAAATACTCCGCTCAAAAGTGACTTCATGTAGATGGTCACAAGACTGATCCCAATTCAAATGGTGAACACCAAGTACTACCAGGGTTTGAGCATAACGTTGGAAAATGCCACATCATTGGTTGGGTCCACAGGATTATGATTGCGCCATGCAGGAAATGCAAGTTAAAATGAAAGAGTTAGAGCAAAAGCTGGAAGAACGCTCACAATCCCAGAGAACGCTCACAATCCCAGAGATCTCGAAGTCACACGACCAGAGGCCGGTCACGCAGTCGAGAAAGGGTGACTCCGGAAAGGTCCTGAGGATACCGACAAGAAGACAGTTCTAGGTAAAGACGATCTCTCCGACCTGAGAAGGAGCGTGATGATCACGGCAAGAGAGGAAGATCTAACTCCCAATCTGTCCAATCCAAACAAAAGCGGACTCCAAACATGAGCTCGAGTCCAAGGCAATATAAGAATTCTAGGGAGCACATGATCATGGCATAGACCCTGTTTGTCTTGCAAGTTAGACTACCCAAACAATTTGATAAACCAACTGATTTGAAGTATGAAGGAAAGTCGAATCCTCAAGAACATATAGACGCATTTGAAGCACGAATGAACCTAGAGGAAGTAGGAGATGCTATAAGATGTAAAGTGTTTCCGGTTACACTCTCTGGACCAGCAATGGCATGGTTTAATACCCTACCCTCTGGCTCCATTTTCTTATTTCGCAATATCAAGATTAAGTTCCTTACTCACTTCACCACTAGGCGAACTCAAGCCAAGCACCCAATTTTCTTGCTTGACATTGAACAAAGAAATGGGGAGAGCATACGTGATTATCTGGACAGATTTAACAAAGTGTTTTAAGAAGTCAATACCCAAACTCCTGAAGTCGTTTGCCTTTGTTTTATAGCAGGATTGCTCGAGGGTGACTTTCGAAGGCATCTCACTTCCAAAGATGTGAAGTCTATAGAGGAGATCCACCAGATTGCCTTAGAGTACATGAGGGACGAGAATATCTCCAAGGTGGTCTTAACAAAGCGGAAGAATCTAGCTCCTTCGTTTAGTAAGGCCAGGAACTCAGGACAAAGCACCCCACGAGCAGCTCTTCCTCGTGTAGGAAAATTTTTCGCATATACACTACTGGTGACGTCACTAGCAGAGGTTTATCAACAAGTGTCACATCGAGGCATATTGCCCAAGGCTAGATAGATACGACCAAGGGATTTTTTGATTAAATCACAATATTGTGACTATCACAGGTCCTATAGTCACAGGACGGAGGATTGTATAGATTTAAAGGATGCCTTAGAGCAGGCCATCCAGGATGGGAAACTTCCTAAAATTGTCCAACATGTCAGGCCACCTCGACGACAAAATGATGATGAAGTTTGAGAGATGAAGAACCCGCGAAGTGCTAAAAATGGGAAAAGCCAAGAAGCCACTGACAAGTGGTTATGAACGTGGTGGTTGGAAGGAATGGTTCATCCAAAACTAAAAATGCAATCAAGAATGATGTCAAGTCAACAAATTCTGAGGTTCTGAAGATCCAAAGTTTTCCATATGTTTAATTCACTGCTAAAGATTACCAATATACCACAATGGAAGATGATGAGCCTTTGGTGATCATGGCTAAACTGGAAAACGAAATTGTGAAAAGAATACTGGTGGACACTTAGGCTGATTCAAATATACTGTTCAAAAATACGTTTGATGCCTTAGGGCTTAAAGATCAACATCTCAAACCACACCTACTTAGAGTAGTGGGATTGGGTGATTATTATATCAAGCCTAATAGAGCAATCGACCTCCACTTTATAATGGGGGAAGGATCGGAAGCTCGGGTGGTGCAGGTAGAGTTTGTGGTCTTGAAGGATTCAACGGCTTACAATGTTATTCTTGGCCAGAAAATGCTTAACGACCTTTGCACCTTTATTTTAACCAAGTTTTCAATCATGAAATAATTGATAGTGGAAGGTCGTGTAGTCAAAATTCGAGGAGATCGTGTGGCCGCCGTCAAATACAACTCTGTTAGTTTGAATCTACGGGATAGAGCCAAGGAGTCCACAGCAGTATTCTTGGTAGATCTAGACTACTGAGTTCAAGAAAAACCAATGCCAGAAACTGATGGCAACTTAGAAAAATTCTAAATCGGGCAAGAGATTGAAAAGTACACATTCATCAACAAGGACCTGCCCTATCTGATGAAAGCAGAACTTCAGATATGCCTAGGATTGATCCTGCCTTCATGTCTCATCAACTCGCTATTGATCCTTCGTACAAACCAGTTGCACAACGACGTTGCAGGTTGTCCCAAGACCGGTCTGACGAGGTTAAGAGGCAAGTACAAAGGTTATTGGACATTAGCTTTATTTCAACTTGGTTGTACAATGTAGTGATGGTAAAAAATTCTAATGGAAAATGGCAAATGTGTGTTAACTACACTGATTTAAATAAAGCCTGCCCAAAGGACTGTTTTCCTTACCCAACATTGATAACATGGTCGATTCTTTGTCGGGATATCGGATACTAACTAATTTAGACGCATACAATGGTTATAACCAAATCCCGATGCACCGACCAGACGAAGATAAGACTTCCTTTATTACTCCGAAAGGAATGTATTGCTATACAGTAATGCCCTTTGGTTTATAAAATGCAGGGGCCACTTATCAAAAGTTGATGGCTGAGGTGTTCAAGGAGCATGTCGAAAGAAATATGGAGATTTAAATTGATGACATGTTGATAAAAACTCGTCAAGATGATAATCTCATATCCAATCTTCGGGAGACCTTCAATAACCTCCGACTTCACAACATAAGGTTGAACCTAGCGAAATATGCATTTGGTGTTTGGGGAGGAAAGTTTCTCGGTTTTATGGTAACTCAAAGAGATATTGAAGCTAATCCTGAGAAATTCCAAGTCATTTTGAATATGTCAAGTCCTCAAAACTTAAAAGAGGTACAGAAACTGACAGGGCAGCAAGATTCCTTGGTGCCTCAGCCAAAAAGGAAAAGCCATTCTTTATGTTGATGAAAAAAGGAGTGATTTTTGAATGGATAGAGAAATGTGAAAAAGCCTTTGGGCATTTTAAAACCTTACTATCCACTCCTCCTATCCTCGCGAAGCCAAAACCCGATAAACCCTTGTATCTATACTTATCTGTCACTAACGAGTCTATAGCCTTAACTCTAGTTATTAAAAGTGACAACAGACAACAATAACCTGTATATTTCATTAGTAGGGTTCTCCAAGGTCCCGAACTGAAATATTCCAATTCGGAAGAACTTACCTTTGCATTATTAATGTTGTCACGTCATTTAAGATAGTATTTTCAGAGTTATTTGATAATTATACGATCTGATCAACCGATTAAAAAAGTTTTGCAAAAGCCAGACTTGGTAGGATGAGTGATGAGTTGGTCCGTAGAATTATCACAGTTTGACATAAGATATGAACCACAATCAGCCATTAAAGCACAAGCAATGGTGGACTTTTTGGCCGAAATGACCTACTCTTCTCCCGACCCATCATTTGAGAACTCCATGTCGATGTAGTTTCCTAAACAAGATATAGGGGAGCAGGGATTATCCTTACTAAAGGCAAAGAGTTAGTCATTGAGGCATTGAAGAACTGAAGATTGATGGTTTAGAAGTTATAATAAATTCTCGTTGCAAGTATAGTTTCTAAACCAAGCAATCAACCTTTTTTACAAACGTTTTGGTTGTCACAAGTAACAAAACCCAATAAATTTATAAACCGAAGTATTCAAACCTCGGATCGTCTTCTCAAGGAATTGTAGGGAAGTATGATTTATTATTGGTTATGGAAAAATAGTGTTTGGTTTTGAAAAAGATTTTTAGCAAAAGAAATAGATTGCAAGAATTAATAAATTAATAACTAGTAAAACTCTTGACAAGGTATGAAAACTAGAAGTCCTATCCCAGTTGTCCTTATCAATTGTGATGAGAATTGGATTTTTTCCCACTTAGTTAACCTTTACTAAAGCAAAGGAAAGTCAAGTGGACTAATTAGTTTGATTCTCAAGTCCTAGTCAATCCCTGTGGGAAGACTAGCTTTAGAGCGATCTAGATCAATTAGAATCTGCCAATTTCAACCACTGCTGAGTTTGACAACTCAAGAGTTACCAATTAATCAACCAAAGCCAAAAGGGAATAAAATCTACTTGAATAAAAATAATTTGGATAGAGCCCAAGCATCAATAATATATAAGTCTGAAATACCTCAATTTATATTAAATAAAGATGTCAATTCTAACATGGACAATATTCATAAGCCAATTGGGCAATATAAATCAAATACAAATAAAAGTATCGGAGTAATAAAAGTAGAAGAGAAACATAAATTATTGAACCTGATACGATGAAGTAATCCTAATGACTAAAGAAATCCTAATCCTAAAACCTAAGAGAGAGAAGAGAACCTCTCTCACTAAAAACTACATCTAAACTATGAAAAATGTATATTATGAATGTATGATGATGAATTAATGGATTTTCCCACTTTATAGCTTCTAATCTGTGTTTTCTGGGTCGAGAACTGGATCAGAAACAGCCCAGAAATCGCTGATTGTGAAATCTGGTTCGTACAGGTCGTGGCAAAATGACGCGGAGGCGTCATCCACGCGTTTGCGTGGGTTGAGATTCGCAGATACGATGCGAGCGCATCATTCACGCATCCGCATTGCCTAACTTTGAGGCAACTATGGCAAATTATATATCGTTGCGAAGCTCCGGATGTTATCTTTCTAAAGCACCTAAAACCGCATCATTTGGACCTCTATAGCTCAAGTTATGGTCGTTTTAGTGCGAGAGGGACAGGCCGACAGCTTTGCCATTTCTTCAACTTCTTGTATTCCTTCCACTTTTGCATGCTTCCTTTCCATCCTCTGAGCCATTCATGCCCTGTAATCCCTGAAATCACTTAACACACATATCATGACATCTAATGGTAATAAGAGAGGATTAATATTAGCAAATATAAGGCCAAAGAAGCATGTTTTCAATCATAGCACAAAATCAGGAAGGAGAATGTAAACCCATGCATTTAGTATGAATAAGTGTATGAAAGATTGATAAAATCCACTCAATTAAGCACAAGATAAACCATAAAATAATGGTTTATCAGGCATCCATAAGTTTGATTTTCTGATCTCAAATAATCAGGCTAAATATGAAGCTTTAATAGCAGGTTTGGCATTGGCAGCTGATAGCGGCGCATTGGAAATCATGGTGTACAATGATTCCCAAATTGTCACCTCCCAAGTCAATGGCGAGTATCAAGCACGGGATCCTCCATTGCAGATATACTTGTAGAATGTACAAAATAAAATTTCAATTCTCAAAATATTTTGTATTAAACATGTGTCTCGAGAGCATAATACCCGAGCTGACATTTTGTCGAAGTTAGTCAGCACCGAATCGGATAGTGAAAATAGAAGTTTGATTCAAGAGGTACTCTTGGAACCATCTGTGAGCTTTGCCGATGTCATAGTATTGTCGTCCAACGTCACTTCATCTTGGATGGATCCTATATATGTACTTGGTACATGGGTCCTACTCAATTATCCTAACGAGGCTAGGAAGCTGCGCTTGAAATTGGCATAGTACATCATGATTAATGGTCAAATTTACAAAAGGGGCATTTCACAGCCTCTACTTAAATGTCTAAAACCTCAACAAGTCAATTATATGTTGTAGAAGATATATAAGGGGTGTTGCGGACATCACATGGGCAGCAAATCGTTAGCTCAAAAAGTGATTAGAGCAGGCTATTACTGGCCTACCATCATGAAAGATGCGATAGAGAAACGTCAAATTAATGGTAATCTCTACCAAGTTCCACCGCAAGAACTAGTATTTGTGATCCCGACAAGGCCGTTTACAAAATAGAGAATAGACCTATTAGGTCCTTTTCCCCAAGGGCCTGTACAAATAAAGTTTCTAATTATGGCCATTGATTATTTCACGAAGTGGATTGAAGATATGCCTCTGTCCAAGATAACGGCATCTTAATGTCAGAAGTTCGTGTGAAAAGATTTACTAACAACGTTTGGAATCCTGAGGTGATAGTCACCGACAATGGAACTCAATTTGTAAATGCTAAGTTCTGACAGTTCCTAACTGGTTTAGGAATACGTCAAGTGTTCGTGTCGGTAGAACACCCTCAGGAAAATTGGCAGGTTGAAGCTGTAAATAAGATAATCCTAAAAAGGTTAAAGAAAAGGTTAGATGACTTTCTGGGATCATGGGTTGATGAGGTATGGTCAGTATTGTGGTCTTAGCATACCACACTCAATCCTCTACAAGGAAAACGCCCTTCCGACTTACCTACGGGAAGGAGGTAGTGACACTGGTAGAAATTAGTGAATCTAACCCGAGGTTACTCCTCCAAAATACTGAGAACCATGTGGAGTTAGATCTCATCGATGAGGTGAGGAAGGTGGCCAACCTAGACGAACAGGCACTCAAGCAGCGTGTGGCCAAAAGATATAATTCCAAAGTTAAACCTAGAAATTTTCGAGAATGAGACCTAGTTCTACGAAAAGCCGATGCCAGAGCATCAGGAACTCAAAGGAAGCTGGCTCCAACATGGAAAGGTCCTTTCAGAATAAAAAAAAATTTGCAAAAATGAGATTATAAGTTAGAAAACCTGAATTGTACCAAGGTCCCTAAATCATGGAATTCAATTCATTTAAAAAGGTACTACCTATAAGCAAAGTAGTATTTTTCAAAGGGTACTACACATACGCAAAATATCTCTCAAGTTATTTTACTTTGAATAAGGGGCACTCTTTTTCTATATAGGTTTTTAATGAGGCCCCAGTATGCTTTTAATCACTTTTAACCTCTTACAAGAAAGTTGGCTTAAACTGAAAATTGATTAAAACCCTTGTTTGATACATTCATGAGTAAACATCCTAGTTCGATCAGACAAATTCGAAATGAACCTTCGAAGGTAATTAACTTTTCCGAAGAATGATTGCACCTCTTTTTTTGATTTAGGCACAGACAATGCCAAAATTGCATTAGCCTTGCTTTTATCGATTACAATCCCTTTTTTATGAACAACAAAACCAAAAAAATTTCCAGCCAATACACCAAAAGCACATTTCAAAGGATTCATTTTTAACCCTTTCCTCCTCATAGTAACGAATGCCTTCCTCAAGTGATCAATATGCTGATTCACTGAAATCGATTTAACCATAACATCATCAATATACACCTCCATAAATCTCCCGATATACTCATGAAATATGGCATTCATTGCTCGCTGGTAAGTTGCACCAGCATTTTTCAAACCGAAAGGTATAACCACCCACTCATAAGTGCCTAATGTTCCAGGACAATGAAAAGCAGTTTTGGACACATCATCTTCTGCAATGAATATTTGGTTATATCTCGAATAACCGTTCATAAAACTCAAAATTTCATTTTTCGTCACAGAATCAATTAACATATCTGCAATTGGCATAAAATACTCATCTTTTGGAGTAGCATTGTTCAAATCTCTGAAATCAATGCATACTCTTAGTTTTTCATTTTTCTTCATTAGAGGCACAATATTTGAAACCCATTCAACATTACGTGTGGTTTGAATAAACGTTGCTTTAATCAAACGTTCTATTTCTTCTTTAATCTTTTGATTAATTTCTAGAGCAAAACGACGTGGAGTTTACTTCACAGGTCGAGCATTTGGTTTTAATGCTAATCGATGTTCTACAAGAGAACGATCGAGACCAGGCATCTCATGATAATCTAACGCAAAACAATATTTAAAGTCATGTAAAAGATGGAAAAGTTCAGTTCGAAAAGGATCTACAAGACCCTTGCAAATATAAGTAATTCGAACATCCGTAAGAGATCCTAAATTAATTTCTTCCAAAGGATCTTGAGATTCAAAACCTTTGAAATATTCTTCATCTTTTACTGAATGCTTTTTGAAACTCAAAGGCTCTAAATCATAAATGCAATCAAAAGAAAAATCAACAGATTCATTAGGAATAGAATGAGCTTAATCATTTACTAGATTAGCATCAACTTGATTTTCAACACAATGTACTTCTGCTATCAAATCAGCAGTTCGACTTGACACACCACTTGTATTACATATAGAAGAAAAACTTAAACCATGACTAAACTCGACCAAAGACATCGAGTTGTTACAACTAAGAAAAGAACTTGCATTCCTAAATAATTTCACTTCATCAGAGGAACCACCATTATTTTCTACAGAAGGAAAATTACTTAAATAATTATTTAACGTTACCAGGTAATCCGAAACATTTTGAACCTGGTCCATGAAGCAATCCCTTGGCAAACCCTTAAGATAGACAGTCTGATGAGCGGATAATTTGTACGCTTTTTGGCATTGTTTTTAGTATGTTTTTGGTAGTTTTAGTTGAGTTTTTATTATATTTTTATTAGTTTTTAGTTAAAATTCACTTTTCTGGACTTTACTATGAGTTTGTGTGTTTTTCTGTGATTTCAGGTATTTTCTGGCTGAAATTGAGGGATCTGAGCAAAAATCTGATCCAGAGACTCAAAAGGACTGCAGATGCTGTTGGATTCTGACCTCCCTGCACTCGAAGTGGATTTTCTGGAGCTACAGAAGCCCAATTGGCGCGCTCTCAACGGCGTTGGAAAGTAGACATCCTGGGCTTTCCAGCAATATATAATAGTCCATACTTTGCCCAAGATTTGATGGCCCAAACCGGCGTTCAAAGTCACCCTCAGAATTCCCAGCGTTAAACGCCCAAACTGGCACAAGAATGGGAGTTAAACGCCCAA